>NC_079896.1:9253764-9553764 GCF_024868665.1 Triplophysa rosa | reverse complement strand
AAACACATCATGCGGATGGTACAATGTCCGCTTGGGTCAATATTTCTGTTGCAGTTAATTAAGCAGAGATGATATGACCCTCATGGAAATGAGATTCCCATTAAGAGGGCCGTGGTGCCCCCTCCCTCTCACCCGTTCACTCAAAACGCCACGTGCTATTTTAAGAAAAGTGAGCGCTCACTCACGTTCAGATTATTCATACATGCAGATTACATTCACAAGCAGTCAGTGCAAATCTGTGTCATTGACACGTGCACATAATTACTGATTAGAGAATGTGTGATAAATGCATGTTTTCACAGGAACTTCATAGAAACACAACATAAAACTGCTGCCATATGTGCACAAATCACCAATTTTTGCAATCAGATTATATGATATGTACAACACACATCTGTTAGAAAGTCAAATTAAAGGCCAAAAAATGTATTCCTGTCTTTTTATTAGGTTTTAGGTTTGGTGGTATTTGCGGTTAAGTTTTGATTGTTTTAAATGATTTTCATAGATTTCTGAAGTCATATTTAAGCTCTTTTTTATTTGTAGATGCCTGTGTGCTCATACTTCCTGAAGGGGATCTGTAATAACAGTAGCTGTCCCTACAGCCACGTCTACGTGTCTCGCAAAGCCGACGTGTGCAAAGACTTCGTTCGAGGTTACTGCCCCCAGGGAGACAAGGTAAGACAGTTGAACAGTTATATTGTGTATATATATATATATATACATCAAATAATTGTTTATGTGGGGGCTTTTTTGAAGAAAAGTCTACATAAGTCTTAAATTTGCTAACCTAATAATGTTGCCACAACTTGTCTTAAAAACAACTTAAAGTCATTGTTTCTAAATTAAAATGGTCATATACGGATTAATTTGGTTGTGAAACTTTTAAACCTACTCTCAAATATTATATTTTCATTACTAATCTCTGATAATCTCATTTACCATTCACATTATAACCTTATATTAACTTTTGATGAAAAAACAAACAAATAATCTGAAATGTTCTGCATGGTAATAATGACATTACTTATGTTAGAAATTGTGCACACACTGTAAATGTTATTTCATGATGAATGAGCAAATGAGTTGAAAAACGTGGTTGTGTAGCTGTTACACTTTATACACTTTATTGCATGGCTCGTTGTAATGCTTCATTCATTCTGATTGGCCAGTCATGACGTTTGCAGGTTCGTTATTCCCAGATAACAACCTCTCAAAAATCATTTTGACTGTTTTTTTTGACAAATTAAATATATATTATATCTTTTAATAACATATATGGCATTATATTTACAAATAATTAAACCAAATTGCCTGTTTGTGACATTTGAACATCGTTTCTAAAACCGAAAGTAAACGGCTTTTCCTTATGAAAGGTCTGCATTCGGTAAAAATGAGCTAAAAAGTATTTCAAATTCACATTTCATGTCCAGTGTTTTTCTCATGTGGCAAGTAGTCGTTTGATATCACACTGTCAGGGCTTATTTCTACAATAACAACCGGCTGCCTTTACATTATCCCTTACTTAAAGGGATAGTTCACCCAAAAATGACAATTCTATCATTATTTACTTATTCTCAGGTTGTTCCAAACATGTATAAATGTCTTTGTTCTGCTTAACACAAAGGAAGATATTTGGAAGAATGTGAGTAACCAAACAAATCTCGTCCCCCATTTACTGCCATTCTTCCAAATATCTTCCTTCGTGTTCAGAACAAAGCTTAAAAGAACAAAGAATTATACAGTTTTGGAACAACTTGAGGGTGAGTGAATGATGACAGATTTATTTTATTTTTTGGTGAACTATCCCTTTAAGTCATTTTTGATAAAACTGTCTGACATAATGTGAAAATAGTTTATAGTAAGGTTCTTAAAACTGCAAAGTAGAATCTTCAATCATCTTTTTTTATATTGTAAACACTTTAACTACACTTTATTATACTCAAAAGAGGTACAATAGTAAATGTTGCTGAGTAAGAACAACCGCAACCAGTCTAGCACAAAAAAAAGACACAAGGTCCAACACATACTGTAAGGTCATGAGTGTCAGCAAAATGTATCTTCTACTGATAAAATCCACATTATTCCGGCGAACATGTAGTTTGATGTCCATTTTTATACTACAGCATTTTGGCAGTTGATGACAGTATGAAATGTATTAAAAATGATATGAGAAATTTTATTTATTGGTTACTTTTTTTTGCAAGATTTATAAAGCTGTTTAAACTTTCCACCGTGTTCCTGTTGATCTGAAACTTTATCAGGGTGCTTATGACATATGCATTTGGTTTCCTCCATGTTTGTGAGTGACACATTGAGGGCGGTAACATGAGAGGACCGCATGACCCACATTCACTACTGTC
Source organism: Triplophysa rosa (assembly GCF_024868665.1). Lineage (NCBI taxonomy): Eukaryota > Metazoa > Chordata > Actinopteri > Cypriniformes > Nemacheilidae > Triplophysa > Triplophysa rosa. Next base: position 9,551,404 of record NC_079896.1, on the reverse strand, counting down.
CTCATATGCACTTAATCCAGCATGTTCTAACCCATTCGTGACCTCTATCTTCACCCAGGCTCTCCCACACATGTTCCTGTTTTTACCCATCACACCTGTCCAACACTCACATAGAGCCAAGTGTACAAACCTGTGCATACTTTTGACAGGTGTTGCCACTGTCAGGTTTTATTACAATCTTGTTCTCATCCTATTAGAATACATTGTTCTGCCTTGTTGTCAACAGTTGGCACCGACCATCGTCTACAATATAGCTATATAGATACTGACCACCCAACCTATTGCTTTCAAAAATGTTAAGCATTGGCGGTAATTACCGGTTCCAAGCTGAATGGCTGGCTTTACACAACTTTTTTTGTACTTGTTCCCCATTTAATAAAACATACAGACATGCTCTAATTTGTTGGTACCCTTACAGCTCATTGAAATAATGCTTCATTCCTCCTGAAGAGTGATGAAATTAAAAGCTATTGTATCATGTATACTTGCATGCCGTTGGTATGTCATAGAATAAAGCAAAGAAGCTGTGGAAAGAGATGAATTATTGCTTATTCTACAAAGATATTCTAAAATGGCCTGGACACATTTGTCGGTACCCCTTAGAAAAGATAATACATAATTAGATTATAGTGATATTTCAAACTAATTAGTTTCTTTAATTAGTATCACACATGTATCCAATCTTGTAATCAGTCATTCAGCCTATTTAAACGGAGAAAAGTAGTCTCTGTGCTGTTTGGTATCATTGTGTGCACCACACTGAACATGGACCAGGAGGAGCTTAGAAAGAAAATAATAGACAGGCATGGTAAAGGCTACAAGACCATCTCCAAGCAGCTCGATGTTCCTGTGACAACAGTTGCAAATATTATTAAGAAGTTGAAGGTCCATGGATTTGTAGCCAACCTCCCTGGGCGCGGCCGCAAGAGGAAAATCGAACCCAGATTGAACAGAACGATAGTGCGAATGGTAGAAAAAGAACCAAGTATAACTGAGGTAAAAGAGATACAAGCTGAACTCCAAGGTGAAGGTACGTCAGTTTCTGATCGCACCATCCGTCACTTTTTGAGCATGGAAGAAGACCCAGGTGGACTCCACTTTTGAAAGAAAATCATAAAAAAGCTGGACTGGAGTTTGCTAAAATTCATATTGACAAGCCACAATCCTTCTGGGAGAATGTCCTTTGGACAGATGAGTCAAAACTGGAGCTTTTTGGCAAGTCACATCAGCTCTATGTTCACGGACGAACAAATCAAGCGTGAACACCATACCTACAGTGAAACATGGAGGAGGCTCGGTTATGTCTTGGGGCTGCTTTGCTGCATCTGGCACAGGGTGCCTTGAATCTGTGCAGGGCACAGTGAAATCTCAAGATTATCAAGGCATTCTGGAGCGAAACGTACTGCTCAGTGTGAGAAAGCTCTGTCTCAGTCGCAGGTCATGGGTCCTCCAACGGGATAATGACTCAAAACACACAGCTAAAATCACCCAAGAATGGATAAGAACAAAACATTGGACTATTCTGAAGTGGCCTTTATGAGTCCTGATCTGAATCCTATCGAACATCTATGGAAAGAGCTGAAACTTGCAGTCTGGAGAAGGCACCCATCAAACCTGAGACAGCTGGAGCAGTTTGCTCAGGAAGAGTGGGCCAAACTACCTGTTAACAGGTGCAGAAGTGTCATTGAGAGCTACAGAAAACCTTTGCTTGCTGTGATTGCCTCTAAAGGTTGTGCAACAAAATATTAGGTTAGGGGTCCCATCATTTTTGTCCATGAAATTTTCATTTGTTTTATTATTTACAATATTACGTTGAATAAAAAATCAAAAGCAAAGTCTGATTTCTATTAAATATGGAATAAACAATGGTGGATGCCAATTACTTTTGTCCGTTTTAAGTTATTTCAGAGAAAATTGTGCATTCTTCATTTTTTGTGGAGGGGTACCAACAAATTTGAGCACGTCTGTATGTTTCTCATATGGGCTGCTGTGTCACTGAGGTGCTGCATTTGTAAGTCCACTATGATAAAGCGTCTGCTGCATTAGGCTAATAAATATATTGACATTGTTCTAGTCATAGGTTGTCACAAACAAACTCTACACATTTTTCTGTTGTTTCGTCTATTAGTGCACATGACCCTTTCAGTTGACTTGTTGTTAATGCAAGGAAAGTTTGGTCTGTTGTACACACGCTTCAGATCTGAAGTAACGTTAGGCTGCTGTAGAGATCCACCTGCTGCTCTTTTACTGCATAGCCCCGCTACCACCGACCTCGCGCTTAAAAATAGTTTTATTTTAGTTTAGTTGTTGTTGCTCTTGTGCAATAGATAAACAACAGTTTATTTGTATTTAGATACTGTATATTTAGAGGCTATTTTGCGGGAGTTCCGCCATTCTCCCACAGCCTGCACACACGAGTGTCCCACACCCATCAAATCTTTTTGCAAAACATTCCCTAGCTCTTATTTTATTTATTAATGATGTCATCGACTAGTCAACGTCAAAAAATATAAGGTCGTTCAACTCCCCTTACCCATTGATTCTTCAAAATATCTTCTTACGTGTTTTGCAAAAGAAAGAAAGTCATACAGGTTTGAAATGACAAGAGGGTGAGGAAATGATGACAGAATTTTCATTCCCTTTAGGGCAGGATTGTTCTAGAATGTATTTTAGCAGTGTTCTTCTAAAAACTAAATCATTTTCGGTCATAATTCATATATTTGAGGACCAAAATATTATAAAAATTCATTAAAAAATATATTTATGATATAAATGCCCCACTTTGTTGTATTGCAGAAACTTTAATTGCCAATCCCTTGGTTCTTTTCCTTTTTTCATTCATTTTCTGCCAACATATTGTTTCGAGTGTTGTTTCTCGCATACTCTCCTTTTGTCTCTCTCTCTCTCTCTCTCTCTCTCTCTCTCTCTCTCAGTTTCTCCCTCCATTTGTTCTCCTTTGCTTTCCCTTTCGTAGTAACAAATGCATTCTCTCGCTGTCAGGGCTCATTTAAATATTTGGGGTGAGAATGAGAATATATAAGGAGAGAGATATTAATATTTATTCTATTAGCCGAAGTGCTTAGGTCGGTAATTTTGCACCGTCCCAAAAGCACTGTCTTAGATATGATGGATAGCACACCATAATTATGGACGTGAAAAAATGCTGATGACAGCAGAACAGGCGAGAGGCCAGCGAGAGAGACGCCAGCAGAGCAAGGGTTAAAACACACTCTCATCCTCCGATCTCTCTCGCTCTCGGTCTGCCATTCTCCTTGTTTTTCTCTCCTCCCTCCTCCTTTGTTTGGTGGTCATCTCCGTTCGCACTACGTTTTGATTCTTCCTTTGGTTCCTCTTTCTTTTCTTATGCCTTTATCACTACGTCACTCCCTTCACAAGCTTTTATCATAGCTCGCACGACCATACATTCTGTCTGTCTCTCTCTCACACACACTTTCTTGCTCTCTGTCTCAGTAATGTAAAATGTGCTGACTCTTTCTGCTTGTGGCCAGTAGAAAGCTCTTCTAATAGGCCCCAGAGACTTCCCAGCCTTTCTTAAATCAAGTGGAAAATTGTTAACTTGCGCTGATATAAAGATGTTCCATCTACTTCCCTTTTTTTCCTCGCACACTTCTCTTTTCCCTATTTTGCTGCTTTTATGTAAATTAAAATGTATGAGAGAGCATGGATGGGGAGGACGTAGGCTTTTGTGTTTTTTGCCCAGACCACAGCCGCGAACATCAAAGTTAATGAGGCTTCTCAGTACTGCAGCTTCCTCCCATCAGTGGTATTTTCTACTTACAGTATTAGCTATGATTCTAAATTGCCAATCAGCTTATAAGTTAGGTAAGATTTATATCAACCATTCCTGTGGTATTGTAGCTATCATTCTCGGCAGACATATGTAATGATTAAATAGAATGTCATTAGGATAATACATTTCCCAGCTTGTCATACGCGTTACGTGTTGAACCTCCTTTCCTGCCAACAGGACTGAAACTGTTGAATTCCACCAGCTCTTGCCATCTTAGCTCAATATACATCAAACAGTCTGTTGGCGGCAGAGACTAGACTTCAGTCAATGTTGTTGAATTATAAATGTCCAGGAGATGCCAGCATGATGTTAAGTACAGTTCAATGCTAAACAGATCCGACCCGTCTTATAGGCCATAGAGGCGATCGCTTAGGGACCCAGCTTGGTCGAAGGGCCACTCCTGTGTTGAGCTGGATTTTTGTATGATAGATAAAAGTGTTAGCTCTCACATAACAGTCTAGAGATTGCACAGTGGACTGAATGTTAAAATGATAAATGTTTACATTTGCAACACCGTAGTATGTTTTGTGCTAGTTTTTATAGATTTATTTTTGGGCAAATCTTTAAATTAGAATTGACAAATGTATTTGAAAGGTTTTGTAAGAGTCCTTTATTATATGATTTCAAATACGACAGTTTCTAGGAAAGTTCTGTGTCATGTGCAGGACTTCCTGATGCAATGCAAAAAGGGAACAAAACTAATATTGAAACTAAATCAAAACTAAGCTAAAAATAGTGGTGGGATATAAAAGCAATTATTTATATAGTTTATAAATATTTATGTAGTTATCTATTATTTTTACGAAAACGTGCTTATAACAACTGTTCTTAATAGAATTGTTGCTGATTATTTATTTCATTTCATTGATTTTATGATGATTGTGTACGTGCATTGTAGTGAAGATTTCTTAGAATGATTTCCTAACGTTAGAGAGATTTCTCAACGATGCGTGTACATTACCAGGAAGAAAACACAGAACGCAGTGCCTTTTAAAACCAATCATTAGTTCCCATTTAAATAAGTAAAACAAATTTACAGCAATTACATGTGTAATTTATTATTAATGCAGGGTCCACTTAAGCTGTCGAATGTTGACTCAAGTATAACACGGTAAAAATAAACTTTCTGCATTCCATTAAAAACAATAAAAAATGTTTTTGTTTTGTTTAAATGTCTTTAAAGAATTCATGCAGCTGCACATCTTGACTCAAACACTGTGCTCTCTTTGCATAAAGTATCACACATTGAACTACAGAGCACCCTTTTTATGACTGAAAGTAGTAATCCTTCCTTCAATGATGAACCTCAAGGACGTTGGATGCTATATTAGAAGCGAGACTAGTAGAGTTGTATAGACTACAGTTTTGTTTTGATGTTTGTATACACTTAATATACTCATAATAAACTGCATACTAAATAGATATGCTCAACTACAGTGTATGCTTGGCAAAGACTTCTAAGAATTATTCGCTAAATGTTGTTTAGACTTGTTGTGTAGACCATATGAATCCATAGCCTCTTTCTGAAATTGATACATTTAAAAGATAAAAATATAACTGATAATTAACTAGGAACTAGTCGATTTCTTCTTGCTTAACTAGTCTATTACTGAAAATTCTTCATGTAATATGTAACATGACATTTTCCTTATAAACTTACCACCAAGGTTAGGCCCATAATTCATTATTTTGACCGATTCAATTATATTTGGTTGTAATATGAGATCAGTTTGAGCTGCTGTACTTTTCTAATCCAATTTTGTAGCTTATCCCACTTTGCCATATTTGTAATTTTTCACAATTTACACGTTTGTCCCGTCTGTCTTCGCCGGAGCTCTGGGTGATTAAAGCTCGACGTGGATGTTATCAGTCAAACGACAAATAAATGGGTGTTTAAAAAAAGAAAGGCCCCAAATGCTCTTCTGAAATGGGGTGAAATTGGAATCGACTGAATTCAAGTGGCGAGGGATTTAGCAAATTGGACCAATTAGCCATGAGTGTGGTGAGTGATGATGTTGTCTATAGGATGATTTAGGGGGCATTAGAGACCCAGATTCATTGGCTACGATAATCCAGTTACACCACATTGTGTGTATAAAATATATACTTTTGTATAACAGACAATTTAGTGCAAGCTGTCCACTTGGATATGAACATCTTATGTGATAAAGTGAAGTATTTAAAATAACCGGGTCTGCATTTCTTATAGACGGTTTTAGCCGCAACAACATAAACGTTTTGTGGCCCAATCTTAATTTCCAATAGACTTCCGCAAAGAATCAATAACTGTAGTAGTTTTAATGTAATTTAATACAATGAATGTACAAAAAAATGAATATAAAATAAATTATTATTATATTATATATATTATATTATTATAAAATATTTTGTATAGTCTGGGCTTAATGCGGCAATTGTAGACTTTTGGTTTTATTTATTTGTTAAGCCATTGACACAAGATGCCATTTTTCACAAGATGCCAAAACAGCTCAAATAAAACTGCATGGTTCTTAAGACACAGTTTTTGACATGTCAGCTGGAAAACCAGGCACAACACAATGGCCCTAGTCGACCGTCTGATGTGCTTGTAAATAGACACTTATAAAAACGGCACAGATGGAACTGTTGAACATTCTGTGTGGACGGGCCTCTAAGGGCTTCATCTAACTATTACAATAAAGTGAATTAAAGACATCTGAATCTGATTTGTAATGATTTCCGCGGGCATCCCGCTAAAGCACCACAAAATGAGAACTTCTGGTGATTGACTGTAAAAAGTGTAGATCGTGGACATCCGTGTGAAGGGTGTAATGGAGCTCTGCTGGGCCAGAAGTTTGAAATTCTTCATGTAGGTCTGAGATGAGCTCTGTTGGGAAGAGTGTCTCTGGGCGGTCTTTCCCAAGAGTTGACAGGGAGTCCACACTGTTCCCGGACACACGATCCCTTAGCCACACACACACAGACAGACGCACAAACTCTCGCTATCTCTCTATTTCTGGAGCAACGTGCACCGCACTCGCCCAGTCTCCCTCTCTCACTTATGCGCAAGTCTCGCGCTCCTCACCCCATAGTGGGGTATAATTAGCTCCTCTGACAGGTGGGAGGGATCGGGTCTCCCAAAGAATGAAGCCACCAATTTACGCCCAAATTACATGGGCACACAGACACTCTCACCTACTCTCGCTCACACGCACGAGTACCCGCTCGCCTCCTCTCACTTGTCAGACACACGCACCTACCGATGTGTGATCGCACACAAACACTTTCTTTTGCTAACTTCGGTGCACTCCCGCAGAGTGTGGCACACGTGAAACCTGTACATGCTTTTCACCCCCCAGCGTCCCACATTTGTATTACTAACCCACAAACACATTCACAGTGCATCTGCATATAAAGAACAAAAGTTTTCTGAACATTCTGCTCTCTCCACAGTGCAAGAAGAAGCACACTCTGGTGTGTCCAGACTTTTCAAGTAAGGGTGCATGTCCTCGTGGATCCAAATGTAAGCTTCACCATAGAGAAAGAGTGAAACGTACCAGCTGCAACGCGAACCCCGGACCAGCCAAAAGAGCCCGCAACAGAGACGTTGTAAAGAGGTCAGGAAGAATAAAGCTGATCGCTAAATATGCTGTGCAATTTTTAACTGTCTTCTGTATACTTATTTTGTATTCTTAATTTGTCTTCTCAGATCAGAGGAAGGGAATCGCCCATCTGCAGAGTCCACAGAGGCAGATGAGGGCTCATCCAGCTCGGATCCTAAGAAGCTTCCCTCCTTCATCTCTTTGTCCAGCTCTCCAGACCCGCCGGAGAACACTGATGCCCCAGAGTTCCCTCCTGCGGCAGGCCCACAGGCCAAAGGTGTGTATGTCAAAGAGAAATGACATTCAACAGATTCTGTGTGCAATAATACAAATAACATTAAAAAAAGAGTGTAGATGATATATACAGGGAGTCCAAAAATAACTTTGGACAGCTTTTAAAAATGTCATTGTATTATAGCCTTTTAAATGAAGTGAGATTTAGAAATCACAAAAATACACAAGCAGGTTTTGACCTAGGGCTGTCAAACGATTAATCGCATCCAGAATAAAAGTTTGTATTTACATAATGTATGTCCGTGTACTGTGCATATTTAGTTATAAACACACACAGACATGCAGATATTTAAAGGGGTCATTTGACACGGCTAAAACGAATATTATTGTTTGTTTTAGATGTAATGCAATGTGTATGCCCGATTTAAAGGGGTGCTGCAACGATGTGTCATGCATTCTGACTTCTTTACAATGTTAAACGTGCTGTCTTCTCATGCTTAACATGGTCGACTTGAGTTGGGCGTATTACGTAGTATTTCTGTGCTCGATACACTCCCCCAGCGATCGTACAGGTTTCGGAAAGTTTTTTTCGAACATATAAAACTGTTTCGTAACAATTTTTCTTAATCCCTTATTGGACAATTCTCCCGGAAAAGCACGCGGCAGCAAGGAGAGCAGGAGAAGGAGCATGCGCAGACGTCACTTTCACTTGTGTGCAGGAGAGAGAGAGAGAGCATACGTTCGTGAGGTTCAGGTGTTTGTATGTTCACATGAATCGCATGCGGTGAGTGAAACTGATGTCTGTGTGCTTTAGTTCAGCCTACCCCTCCGCCACGCACGCGCCGTATGATTTCGGAAATACTCGTACAGCTGAATCTATCTTTTATAAATGTGATCATACTAAATACTCTTCGAAGATACGAAGTATGCAATACTACTCTATAGGTACTCAAGATTAATATGAGATTGGCAGAAACCGCGTGTGTTAGGGCCGCTTTAAGGTTCAAAAACGCTGTATTTTCCACATACCGTGTATGTTTGTATCTCCTCTTTGTCCCGCCTCTCTGAAACGCGCTGATTTTTTACTAAGCTCTGAAAAGCGAGGTGTGCTATGATTGACCAGTCAACCAGTGCGTAGTGATTGGTTGAATACGGCAAGCGTGTGATGGAAATGTAACGCCTCTTACCATATTTGGAGCATCTGGTGCCAAAGCAATTGTACTGACAGGTACGCCCACCTTACTTGCATATACATTTGGGCAACTCATACCACGAACTGACGTAGATTTGTGGGGGTGTGGTTACACGAGGCGTTTCAGGCAGATCTGGGTGAGCATTCACTTTTAGATAGAATGCATCTTTTGTTCCGACACTTTAATTTTTGCAATTTTAGGTGTCTAATACATACATGTGCAACTTATAACACACCAAAGACACAGAAAAACACGTATTTGCGCCATATGACCCCTTAAAGAAAAATATTAAAATGAATAAACGTTTATATATAATTTCAATTATTGGTAAATGTAAATAAATACATTTAAATATTTCCTAAATATATGTACATATGTATGTTTTTGTGTTCATAAATACAAAATTAATATGCACTGTACACAGACATATTATGTAAACACAATCTTTTATTCTGGATGCTATTAATCATTTGAAAGCGCTAGTTTTATATCATCTTTGCTGCCCTTCAGAAAATGGAAAAACACTGTACTTAAATTATTCAGTACTGTGTCAACATTGACAAGCACATTTTAATACTTTTCATTAGTTAGATATTCGCAAAACCCAGTGACAAACATAAAGGGTGGCTAATTTGGTAGTATTTTGGATGGTATTTTAAATAGGACCTTAAGATTATGAAATTTTATGTGTCGTTGTAATGAGTATTGTTTGTGTGTCTGAGCCTTTTGTCTAAAGACAATTTTCTACCCCGTTGCGGATAGACAATAAAGCTTTTTGAATTGAATTGAATTATAATAATAATGAATTATGGCAAAAACTAAAAAAATCACGAAATCTGGAGATACAAGGTTTCAGAAGGACAGCAGCGTTATACTTCAGTTAATGTCCTAGATCGTCCAGCTTTATAGATAATGTGATAACATGCATTTGTGATATGTCTTCAAGGCCACTTTTGTGAACTTGAGAACTGGCTTCTTTGTAAAAATGAGTATTGACGTTTGTTGAGAAAATGTTAGCGTAATTTATTTGCACACATGTGGCTTAAAAATCCATTTATTTTTGGCGGTTACTATATGCGCACATAGCAGATGTTAAATATTTATAGACCGTAAATAGGTTATTTAATATGCAGTGAGGGTGTTAATAATATAGAGAGAGCTGGTATTATTTAAGTGCGGGCTACATGAGGTATATACTTCTTAGTTAGGGGTACTAATATTTAGGTTTGTTGTTAAGGACAGGCACAGCTGAAGTCATTATGTCAGTCTGACTGATAGAGGATTAGAGCAGTGGGGCCCCTACATCCTCCCCCCCCCTCTCTCTCTCTCTCTCTCTCTCTCTCTCTCTCTCACTCTCTCTCTCTCTCTCTCTCTCTCTCTCTCTCTCTCTCTCTCTCTCTCTCTCTCTCTCTCTCTCTCACTCTCACTCTCACTCTCACTCTCTCTCTCTCTCTCTCTCTCTCTCTCTCACTCTCACTCTCACTCTCACTCTCACTCTCACTCTCACTCTCACTCTCACTCTCTCTCTCTCTCTCTCTCTCTCTCTCTCACACTCACACTCATGGAACAGTGTCTCTTTCTCTCCACACTCAATAAGTCCAACCTGGTTCACGCTCATTCTTACAGTAAATAATAATCAACTTCTCTAACATTTCTGAGAAGCCGCTCAAAAAGTTTTTCTGAACTTCTGTCAGTTTGCCTTCTCCTTTCTTAAATGACTTGCAGTACAGAAACTGCTGTGATTAACCTTTGACCTCACATCCTAACAGCTTCTCTTTCACCGTCACATGGACAGACTAGAGCACGCCGCTCGCGCAGTATTCTCTTCTCTGTAACCATTTAAGAATACTGTACATATGTCTAATTCGTTCATCTCTTGCTTTCCGTTTTATTCAACATTTATGGTCATAGCTATTTCCAAAGAGTTTATTTAAATCATGTCTGCGTGCTTATACGAAGTTGTGCTTGTTATACATACACACATCCTGCCAACTTCCTATTTCCCCGCCTTGCCAAGTTCCAAACTGCTCTCCCGTTGGGATCATTGATGGCAGATCTCTCTTTTAGAATAGCACAGGTGCCCACCAGACCGCTGTGGCCTTTCACATGTCACTTTTACCATCCTGCTGTTGACTGAAATCATCTGCTGGACGCAGACTGAACGAGTCAAAGCTGACCAACCATAGCGTGTGGTTGCTCTGTTATCTCCTAGTACAACCACACACACAAAGAAAGAGCAGTTAATTGATACTAATGGGAGTCTAAACCACTCTCGCTCTAAAGATCGGACAAACTTCTCTCCGCTTTGCATAAATTAGCACGCGCTCTATGCATCACTGCCTGTATCTTTTCTTCCTTCCTCCGTGCTATCACTCACACTTTAACAATCACATACTCCTGTGTCACTCCTCTATCAAGAACAACAGAGCGATAGCTGCTTCTGTCATTATGTTGTCAGGGCTATTTATTTCTTGCTTTTCCGTCTCGTTTTTTCAAATCAAAATGTCCTCTGTATTGCATTTAGTAGGGACGTAGCTTGAAATTTGGGGCCTGTATGGGTTAATTTACTTTCTTGAGAACATAAAAAGGCTTTTATTCGGAACTTAAAACTTTGTTTTGCTTTATGTGCTGTACAGTGTTTCTTTGTGGAATTTCCCCCTCTCCTTTCTTTTCTCTGTTACAGGTAAAACACTACATATCAAGCCGCGCTTCTAAACACATGTTTGCGATGCGGACAGAACCCTTGCTGAAGGTGGGCAGTGGTTCTATGGTGGGTTATTTTTATCTTGGAAAAACTGTGAAAGATGAGCTTTTGTTTTAGAGATTTCCCCCTTTTAAACCTTTATAGAATTTTCAGTTTATGAATTTTCATTAGATTTCAAAACACTAGATTTACAAGTTGGTTAAAAGTCACCATGTTAGCTTACTAGAATTCAGAGGTGCAAATTCCAGAAATTTAGTGTATAGATATTCCGCAGAATATTTCTAAATTGTTTAAAATTGCAGAACCGTGAATCTCAGTTTAAATATTCGCACCGTAATGAAATGCTCATTCATCAAATATAATCAGAAGTTTACATGTGGAGTTCATAGAATTATTATGGAAGCGTAAAGTAATTCTCAGGGGGGGGTTAAATGGCATTTTCCTAAGAATGCAAGATTCTAAGTTTATGCAAAAAATGGATTAAAGTGTCATCTTGAGTAATTGTATTTTGAATCGAATGAAAGCTTGAAATAAAATTGCTTTGAGATTTTACGATTGTCGTCTCCTTTTTTCCCTCTGATCACATACTTGCGATTACTTCTGGGTGTAAACGTGTATGGGGTTTTGTGTGTACTCACTAAACAAAAAAAACAGTTACTGTAACAGCTGAAAAATATGATTTGACCTTTTGTGAAATATAGAAGACAGGTATTAAAATAAACATTAAAGTCACAAGCCATACTGCCATGTTGTTTTATGAGTAACGTTATTGCTGAAGTGGAAAGTATCTGCATTCCAACAACACGAAACATCCGTGTCCGAAACATCGCTCATGGGTGTGGTGCCTGTCAATGTAATTGAGTCTTAAGGAATCTATAGGAAAAGACAAATGCAACACCTCTCTTGACACTCTTCAAAACCCATTTTTCTTCTCCGCTCACTTTTTCTTTCTGTAACTGCTGTCTGAACAAATCCATCACAACTAATTTTTGACAATGTCATTTTCGTTTTTCCTCTCCCTGTCTTTTCCTAAAATGCGTACTTGATTGAAGATCTGTTCGTGGATGAGCCAGCCTCTCGCCGCCCTCCTCCTTTCCCACCTCTCGGTGGGGGTAATATAATTAGTATGTTGAGTGTTAAACAGTGGTACAGTACAAGGGGATGATGGGAGCCGTAATCCTCTGAACGCCCCTCGCTGTGCGGAGACTGCTGATATTCTGGCTATTAATGCTCCGTTGAACCAAGGCCTCATGCTCTGTGACAAACGACCGCTGGTCGCTACGGGAAACCTGGTTAACCATCAGCGCAGACAACGACAGGGGGCATTAATACACCGTGGCGAGGGTCTCGCTGCGGAACACGACACACTCGCTGGCACTGACAAGCCTGTTCGCCTGTTAACGAGATAAAGGCCGTCCCCATGATGCGAGCCACATTTGTGTTCGATGGCGAGATGACACAGAGGAATGGAAGGAAGGCAAACAGTCTCTCATCTAGCCTCTCTGTGTCTGTCTTCCTCCTGTTTCATCGATCATGCAGGAAGGAATGCTTTTTGAGATTTATATGAGTGTTGTACAATCAAAAACAAAAGTTGTCGTATATTGCCGAAGCCCTTTTAGACTATTTATCTTTTCTGTACTGCAGCTATTGTGGTGGTCTCAGGTTTTATACAGGCCTATACATGTTTTGAATGTTGACAATGTTTTGGAGGGGAAAAATCTTTAATCTAATCTTTAAAAATCTTTAATAGAATACATTTATATTTTTACTGAAATAATGTCAATATGTTGTTAAAGGGATAGTTTACCCAAAAATGTAAATTCTGTCATCATTTAGTCACCCTCTTGTCATTTTAAACCTATATGACTAGATTTCTTCTGCAGAACACAAAAGATTAACAGAATTTTGTAACAATTTTCATTTTCGGGTAAACTATCCCTTTAAGGACTGAAAACTTTCAATACACTGACACAAAATTTTACCAACATTGTTGCCACCAAAATAATTTACACTGTAAAAAAATCCTGTAAAAAAACGACGGACCTTTTCTGGCAGCTGGGGTGCCAGAAATAAACAGTAAAATAACCGTTTTTTTCTGTAAAATAATTTTTTTTCCCGTCTTTCCACATCTTTTTCTGTAGTTTTACATTTTTTTGTCTGTATTTTCTAAAATACACTGTAACAAAATCAGTCTTTTGCTGTAATTTTAAAGGGTTTTTTATTATACGTAGAAAAACTATAAACTTACGTTTTTTTACAGTGTAGGTACTATAGTTACCTTTACTATTGTATAGTAATTGTTTGCATTTTTATATTTCTTTGATAAAAAGTTCAAACTGTAAGTCACTACAGCTTTTTTCTACTTTGGCAGAAAGATTTTGTCACCTTGGAATTATAAGATTCTGTCTGACATTTTTGTCTTAATTTAGTTATTCCAATATTCTTATTCTGTGACAACTTACTTACATTGTGTAAGGTTTTATCTTTTTTTATCACATTTTGGCACTTTTTTGGAAAACAAAAAGATTCTATCAAGATAAATGGAATGCAAAAACTTTGAAGCTCAATAGCTCAAAACTGCTCAGAATCCAGATAGAACTTTATAATTCCAAGGTGCCGATATATGGATAGAAAGAAACTTTGTGAACTGTCAATACACATTATTACAGAACTCATGAACTTTGGAGTTGTTTAAACATTATCACCCCTCAAATAGCCTCAGAGCTGTCAGATTTTTGTTTTAAAGGCAAAAGAAAGCACTTAGGAGAGGCTTACTTGTATTCCTATTCATAATCCTCTTTAACTACGGTCACTTACCGTTTTCTGTTATCTGCATGAGAAAGAGAAATTCATGGAGCAATCACTCTTTCTTTTCTCGCCCTCCCTTTCCCTCTCGTTCCCTCGCTGTGACGGCAGGGATGTAAGTGCCTTAGACAGATGTCTGCTGCCGCTTGTCTCAAAGCTCAACGCGAGCTGCTGAGCTCGGCAAACTCTAATTAAGATCAATATTTCAATTTTTAGTAAAAGCGCATGCGAAAGAGAACGAAGGAGGGAGAGCGGGAGAGAACGGAGAAAAACACATTCACATTTTTTCCAGGACAATTTCACTCCAATGAGAAAAAAAAGGAAGAATGAAAGGTCAAGTGTAATTTTTCTCTACCTCGATAGATCGCCTAGGCATAAAAAAGACAAACTTGTTACAACTCAGCAAAGAGTCCACCCCATCAATAAAGATCATACTTTCACTGCAAGTAGTTAGTCATTAGTAGAACTCCTCCATCTCTTTTGCTCTAGCGCTCGTCTCGCCCCATCTTTCTTCTGTTTAGTGCTCCCATCTTTCTCCTATTGTTCTGTTTTTGTTGTTTATCTTTTTTTGTCATTTTTTATTCTTTCTGCCATTGTGGTATCTCCAAGTTTGAATTTTTTTAAAATCTCTTCCTCTGGCCATTTCTGCTCTTTTTGGTTCTAAGTATCAGTTTTTTTTCTGTCACCGTGCTGTTTCCATCCTCACTTTTTTTATGAGATCTTCAAAGAAGTTTGTTTGTTAGTTTGAATGTAGTCAAATGATTACTGCTGAATCTTTGAATGCGCATTTCAGACTTTCCAAGCTTTTCAAACCTCCTGATAACCCCCAACTCCACCTAACACCTCTCAACCGGTTTGGCTAAAGAGGGGTTAACTGGACAAATCCGTCTCAGTCGTTTTCACAGTGCGTCCGCTTCACCCCCACCCTTCTCTCTTTCACTTCTACTTCTTTTCTCCTTGGACGTGCTGATGTCCATTTTGCTTAAATCGGTAGAACTGCACCAGCAGCTAACTCCCAATATGCAAAGGCACAATGAAAGCCCTGACTTCAAAATTTATGTCTCAAGCCCTCGGCCACATCCATACCCACCCACCTCCGCTCAGTGAATGGACGATGGCAGATATTCTTAAATGTGGCATTTTCAAAGCGGACTGCTTAGCTTGGACTTTATAGCGTCCACTCATGCTTATTTGATAAAAACCCCTCATAATAATTTTCAACTTCAAATACCTTGATATGATTTGTCCCATCTTCTTTTTTCCTTTTCCGTTGGCAGATTTAAGTCTTGAGAAGGTCTATATTTCTTTCAAGAAACTCTTTGCATGTTACATAAAGTTATGAATGTCTTACTGAGATTTTGTAGGAAAAAGACAGTTGCAGATTGTAATAATGATATTAGTATTGAAGCATACAGAATGTCCACTGTTCAGATTCACTATTAAGCATCAAATGCTTATATATAGAGTGAGATATTTCTGAACACTAGGGGCGGTTTCCCGGACAGGGCTTAGTCAGTCCCAGACTAATTTAAATGTTAGAGGTGTCTTAATCGAAAAACAACTTGTCTTTAAATATATCAGTGTGATTGTTTTGTCTCAAGAGGCCCACAAGTAATGTTTTTCTGTAAAATATGTTTTCAAAAACGACTTAAATATGCTAATTTAACCAAGGCCTAGACCTGTTTTAAACTAATCCCTGTCCGGGAAACCGCCCCTATATGTAAACCATCTCATAGGGTTAGTGTGAAAGAAAATGAACTTTTTACTGTGGATCTCAGACCTCTTAAAGACAAATATTTACAAAATACCCTGGCTATTAATATAGGGCCTACTGTAATAAGAATTTGCATTACACTGACCCTGATCTTTGGTTATTTCCTTCTATGGTGGGCTCGACTGGCTCTTTGATTAAGACATATGCTGCGGTGATGAAGGCGCGCGCTGCGTGCGGCTTAATTATTTGTCGATCCGCGCAGATGAGTCGAGATGCAATTAGAGGTTAATTGCAAAAGAAATCCGGAGCACTGGCGAGGCCGATCATTATTAACTCACCCGCACAAATTGCGCATTTTCCCCTATCCGGCGGAAATGTGGATTGATTTTATTGCTGATCACGCGTTATTGAGTTCATCACTGCCTATAGGTCATACGCAAGAAAAGTTGCGTTTGTTATCCTATTTCAGATCAATGCGCTGAATGATTGTTCATGAGGTTACAGGAAATGTGCCATTTAATGCATAACTGTATAAGCAATTGAAAATGTTTAAACAGTCTGTCTAAACACATTAACGAGGGCGCTGTGTGCTCTGCATACAGGTTACGTTCTTTTGAAAATGAAAAATTATACATTTTTGGATGGCGCTGTGAACTTTTTCTTTTTCAGATTAACACCATTGGGTAACATAACATAACACTGTGCGTTTTTAAACGAGAGAGATACTTTAGTGTACTTCAAACACTAGTATTGCTTAATTTAGCCTCTATCTGAGAAGTGATGTCAGTGTTATTGCAATTGCTCATAAAGACCTTGCATTAGTTTAAAGCGAAATTATTGGCTGTTACAATGTAATCTCCAAACATAGGCCTATTGAATAAAAAATGCTATTTGCTATACATGCACATAATCACATAGATAGCTAAATTATTGACCTTTTTGTCTTATATTCATTAGCCTATATAGATACGAGACGTCTTCGTTATAAAGCATGTCTGATTTAAATACCATCACACAATATGGATTAAATGTAGCCATATATCCTAATCGTAATATATTTCCTCCTCAGTTTATATGGTTAATATATTGTGTACTGTATATTATATATACGTGTAGAGTTTGCGCAGTAATATAAAATATAATTCAAATGTGGTCACAGGTGTCAACGTGTCTCATCCTTTCAGATTTTATTTCGTATTGTATATGTTTTATAATTATCCAATAGCACCTGCTTTACTTATAACTTTTAAGAACCGTTTGTTCTTTTTTAAGTAAACATTTTCTAAGATAAGATGGGCAATTTCCTTTCCTCGCGCTTACCTTCCACGTGCGATTGCAGGGCAGCCGTCACTAGGGGGCGGGAGTAACACCTGTTTAAGCGTCCCGTCAGCTGCTACATGGAGCCCTTGCTATAGGAATACATGCCACCTGCTACCATTGGTCAGCTGTGCACTGTGGGCGGGACTAAAAGAGGACCCATCTGTATAAAGTGGTACATTGCCCCTTCCAGTGCTTCAGTGATACTGCGTGTCAGCGTCGGACCAGAGTGCAAATATAAGCTCGAGGCATTAATGCAACGGTGACAGCAGTCTTTCTAATTTAATAATCGACAAGTTTTAAAGCAACGCAAGGCGGTGAAAACACGAGGTATTTTAGCCCGAATACAGTCTCCTTCTTCGGGCTGCGGTGGGGCGTCCCACCAGAGGAACTTAACGTTACTGTGATTTGTCGCACACATTCTTGCCGTCCGTGTTTGCTGGTGCCTCTGTAAACAACATCATTCCACTGGACCCTCGAGAGGTAAAGTCTGACATTTTCTGAACTTGTCGCGCGTGCGTGGGGTGGACTGCTTAAGGCTTTTCTCGGCATATGAGGAAAGTTCTCGCTTTCTTCCCATGAAAGCATAGCCTCCGTATTTTGTTGCCTCCGTCCAGGAGAAAGACGTGGAAAGCGCGGAGGTGAAGATGGATATTTGAAACATAAAATACGAGACACTTGTATTCAACGGACGATTTCTCTGAAACCACATGTCTGCTTTAATGCGGTGCAGCGAGGACAAGTCAGGTTGGTGATTTTGAAGTCTCAAGTTTCTGCCGCCTTGGCCCGTGATATTTAAGCGTGAATTTGACCTGGGATAAGTTGTCAACAAGAGGAGTTGCAGAGTCAAACTGGCAGGTGTACAAGTTAAATTACATGCATGGGCATACGTATATCTCTGCACTATAAATAGAATTCGTCTTAAGGACTAGACACCCACTGCGCTCTTGCATATGTTTTAAACCACTCGTCTTCATCGGCCAGCTTCATCATAATCCCAGTAAAACCCACGAGTTTTCACTTTGGCTGTTAGGGCAGGTGTCGTCGCATGGACTGACATGGCCACCGATCTCGCCATGAGCGCAGATTTGCCCAACAGCCCCTTGGCTATTGAATATGTCAACGACTTCGACCTCATGAAGTTTGAGGTGAAGAAAGAGCCCCCGGAGGCCGACCGCTATTGTCACCGCCTCCCACCAGGCTCGCTGTCATCTACCCCTATCAGTACACCCTGCTCCTCCGTGCCTTCCTCGCCCAGTTTTTGTGCCCCCAGTCCCGGGTCACAACCTGGCCAAAACTTAGGAAATGGCATGAATAACAACAACGGTGTCAGCAACAACAACAATACCCAAAGTTCATCGGGCAAACCGCAGCTGGAAGACCTCTACTGGCTTCCCAACTACCAGCATCACATCAGTCCAGAGGCCTTGAACTTGACCCCCGAAGATGCCGTGGAAGCGCTTATTGGTAACGCGCACCACCACCATCACCACCACCAGCCCTTTGAGGGATTCCGCGGTCAGCAATATGTTGGAGAAGACCTCTCGGCGCCCACAAACGGTCATCACCATCCGGTGCACCATCACCACCATCATCACCACGGGCACCACGGGCACGCGCGCATCGAGGACCGCTTCTCAGACGAGCAGCTGGTGAGCATGACAGTGCGCGAGCTCAACCGGCAACTCAGAGGCTTTAGCAAAGAAGAGGTCATCCGTCTCAAGCAAAAACGGCGAACCCTGAAGAACCGGGGCTACGCGCAGTCGTGCCGCTACAAACGCGTGCAGCAGCGGCACATGCTCGAGAGCGAAAAGTGCACGCTCCAGAGCCAGGTGGAGCAACTTAAGCAAGACGTGACGCGACTCATCAAAGAGCGGGACCTGTACAAGGAGAAGTACGAGAAGCTGGCAAGCCGAACCTTTAACGGCGGGGGCAACGGCGGCGGTGGCAACACTCGGGACCCGTCCAACGGCTCTCATGGCAAAACGACTTCCACGGAATTCTTCATGTGAGAGCTATTCTTCTTAAAGACTTGTTTAAAGACAGACGTATTCGTTTTTAAGCCTTAAGTTAAAAGTTAAGTTTTAATATTTTCAGTGTGAGTTTATTTACAGTTCTATACTATTAAAGACTCAGTGTACACCTTAGAGCATAAAACCTACCATTGCATACTGCGGCATATTTAAAGTCAACATTTCATTGTTTGTGTACTTATATTAATGCAACCTAAAAGTCTTAAGGATAGTGTATGTTAGGATTACCTTTGACAGATACTGCACGGACTGTTCTACTTCATTTGACCTCCATTCTAAATATGGGATCACACGTAACCTCCAAAGGCCCATCATTTTTGCATTATGTAGTTTTGTGTGTTGTTTCTTTTTTCTATAGTAATAGTCAAACTGCAGATATGTGTTTAGAGACATACAGCCGTGTCGCACACAGACTTAAAACTGCTTCCATCATTATTTGTCCTTGTCTTAACGGATTGAAGTCTCGGGGGCGTGAAGAAAATATTGGAAATGACATTTTTTCAAGAAACAATAATATAAAGCGAGAGGGATAGCAATGCATCATTGACTTTCTTTTGAGGGGACTAGTGAACCTTGAGGGCCCTCAAGCATTGCTCAAGTCTGCATTACCCACCAATCCTGCATGCGGGACATGTATGGTACTCCAAACGCGCCAAGTCCTCTCTGTCTTCCCCATACAGCACTTGGATGAAAAGCATGGCCCTTAATCACTCTTCTTTCTCCTTTGTTTCTTCTGCTCGACACAAACAGTGTAGTTACACGAAGGGACTCACGCATACCTGCGGAATCACATGAAACCCTTACATTTTTTCTATTGTTTAAAAGTACTAAATAAGAGCAAACAAAACAAGAGAAAACGAACTGAGCCAGAGTTATTTATTTCCACTTGTACATATGTAGAGATCAATTGGTGTGTTCATTTACCTTTCTTTATAAAGTCTTTTTTGCTTGATTATTTAAAACGTCTTAATACAATGTTTGTATGTAGTAGCATGCAAATGACGAAGATATTCTCATTTTATTGAATATGTACAATTTTAAAAGAAGCCTACTGCACTATGAATTGGGATTTATATCAAATTTATTTTCCTGTGAATTGATGTTATATGGTGGACATACATACTCGATCTAAAGTCGATCATAAACACAGACTTAAATTGCTGCTAATACTCTATGCACCATAATTCGAAAGCAATTAACATATGAACTCTGATTATTTTAATTTGATACTAAATCCAAGTATGTAGAACACTGTAGTGGATGTCAACAATAAGATCCACCTTCTCTGAGAATTTTTTGTCTTAATGGGCAAGACAATTAATCTTCTTTCTTTAAATATGTGACAACCAACGAGGATGTGGTTTACTTTTTATGACATGAAAACTGTAGCCTATGCTGTATACTGTATTCAGCTTTAAGCAGTTGCCTGTTGTTTTGCAGTGCAGCATTATGATGATGATAGGCTTCTAACAATGCACAGTTGATCTACAGGTGTCACGGATTAAATGCAAACATAATTCTAAAATAATAAAGGGACTTGTGCTCAAATCTGCCTAAGCAATGATGCGCATTCTGTTGTGATGATTTGAGTCTATCAGGCGCAAACAACTAACTTACATTGAACTTGCCAAAGTGGACTCCAGGATTATCTAATGCACGAAAAATGACTTAAATCATTTTATTTTTTTCTTCCACCACGTGTATGCTTAGTTCCTAACAAATATAAAATATATCGCCCAGACTTCTAAATTAAGATCACCGTGTATGCTCCCTCACCTGGATTAGTATCTGCTCGATATTCTCACCTGAAAACCACTGTTAATGTTTATTTTTTATTTTTTTAATTATGATGCAGTTCGTAACGAAACAATCTTTCTGTCTAATGGTCTAATTTGAGGCACCGCGGCTCGAGGTTAACCACGTGTGCTGTCCTGTGTGCTGTCTTATGTAGCATAAAAACAAATAAAATGACAAAAAATGTACATAGCCTATAATTTCTATATATTTATCGAAAAATATAAATGTCCTTACGTGTCAGTAAGTCTAAATCAAAATGTTTCAAAATGGAATGTTGTTCAGAATCTTGTTTTCATAATGTTTAATAAAAAGTTCTGTCAAACGCTTCGTCTGTTTCCCCATCAATCAACAAGTGTTTTTGTATAAGTGATGCGTATAGATGTATGTTAAACCCTGTGTTCCGTTTGCCGAATGACAATTTTTAGGCTTAATGTTACATGTAAAACAACAAACAATTTACAATAAAATATGCCACGTTTTAGTTTATATAAAACATATTTCTCCACAACAAAGAATGCACAGAATGTTGAATAAAACGCATTCGATTTTGTTATATTTTCTTTTCACGTTTTCAGGTAATGCTGAATGTAAATCAACAATTCATGAATTGTTATGAAATGTAAATGCCTTATTACCGATGTGGCTTACACCAAAATTGTTAAAGCTTAAATGTTTATATGTTGTCACACAAACGAATTGTGTGATAAAAACATGAGAAATGTATTTCAAATATTCAGGTTTAGTTTAAGTGTTAAATTTAAAATGTATTTATTCGTTGGAAGGAGAACGGTGGATAACTAATTGTGTCAATTAGATTTATAAATGCTTAACAGAAATGAAGGAATAAATCAACCGGTATAACAACACATGCCAGTCTCTGTTAATTGTATTTTTGGTATCTACTTTCTCTCTTTGGTTGCTCACACTTACTTTTTAATTCATGTAATTAAAATAGTTGATAATCTAAATTTCAAATGCAAATAGACTTAAATTATTAGTGCATTTACACAATGGCAAACAGTAGCTTCCTTCTTTTGCCTCTAATTATTTTACCTAAATGTTCCCAAGGTATCCTGACCTCGCCACACCGTTTATTAAATAATCTTTCTTACTGCAAATAATCTCTAACCAAGTGGTTCTTTATTTGCTTTCTAATCTTAAATGCTTGAAAATAGATTCCAAATTAACCCGATAAGATTAATTTGTGAAACTGTATGGGAGTTTTATTATGTTTTATATTGTCCATCGGTTACTTGAGGGTTGAGCGTAAAGCGGACTGTGAAAACACTTGTTGTTGTATTAGGAAGACATAACTTCTAGCCACTGAGTCTTCTATTTAATTTCTCGCGTTCTTTTTAATCACTGAACTGGAAGTATTTATTTTCTGTGAAATATTTATGCACACGTAATTGTTTTTTTATACATTACGCACATAATATTCTACAAAACACATGTGTGAACATCCCACATTTTTATTGTCTGTCCGCCCCGCTACAGCCTTTAATTCACATAGGTGAAATACGCAAATTAATTATTTAAAAACAGCTTTTTTGCCTATACATTTTAGAGCTTCTTGTTTTAGCAAAGCTTCTTCGAAGAGTTTATTGGTTAAATGGCACATTCTGGCATTGCCTGCTTTCCATACCTGCTACATATATAACCTAATCTACCTTGTCTAGTTTAAAGACTAATGAAAATCTCAAATGTCAAACTCTCTACAGATTGTTTAATTCAGCGATGCTTTTTTTCTGTCTCTCTTTCTGACTACAGTATATTAGCTGTCTCAATTATTTCTTATAGTCCAGTCCACTATAGGTCAGTGTTGGAAATGAGCTGTATTCCTTAAATATTTTTGTACCTGTGTGGCTTGGCTTGTGTGTTTTATGCAACTTTAAATTTAAAGGATGGGGAACTGGTGTCCTTATACAGCATATCCAGTTAGTTCAGTTTCAAGATGGATTCTTTAAAAAACATTTAATGTATATTTGTATTATTTTGTATAAAACGTTTGCATACAAATACAAATGACAAATAAAAAAACATGAAAAAACATGTTTTCCTACATCATCCAGTGCTAAGGTCATAATTAGTCACCCCATGAGAAGTCACATGAGCAAGTACTACACTTGTCTATGATACTACAAAATTATTGAGGAAGATTTTTGTTTACCATTCTCCAACTGAGAAGGCATTGATAAGTTATAACTGACATATTTTTTTATTATGTAGTTTTTCTCTGAAGAAGACAGGAGAATCCATGAGGGCCCGTCTTTCTCAAACGGAAATGTAGCCTGGTTGACACACACTGAGTTAATAAACATGACATTTGTCATGTTTCTGTGTTATGTGCACAACAGGCCATGTTTGGTTAGAGCAAGAGGTGGCCACTGAGATGCTGTCTGTCCTTGTTCAGCTATAAGGCATTGTCCCAGACTGACGCTCGAACCCCATCCCCCACTCCTCTTTCTAACTTCCTCTCATTCTGCTGTGTCAGAGGAGACGATCTGTGTGACAGCCATCACTTCATCCCGACAGAGCACCTGACTACAGCACACGCACTGTTTTTGTGGTAATCGTACATGCATTTTTTTAATTTATTCATTTATTTAATTTTGTTACAACTCTGCCTTGCCAGAGCGCACATCCTTCAACCTCTGAATGATCCGAGTAGGGACCGTGCCTCTTGCTTTGTTGTTCTATTGCGCTTCTATATTTTTGTGACAGTGCTTTCGACACGGATGTATTGTACCAACAGGCACGTGTTTTGATCTTGCTTCTAAGCCCTAGGCCAAGGTGCGTTTAATGAGAGATGGGAGAAGAGGCAGAGGAATATACAGAGAGAGAGGGAGGGAGAGAGAGAGGAAGACATAGTGTGTTCTTTGGCGTCTAGGCTGCATTGCCGATGAGATTCCCCTGTAGTCAGCGTCTCTATGGCTCAGCTTACAAGAGAGCAGACACACGCTCATATACAATACACTTAACGCGCACACTAGGACAGGCTCATTGTGTACAATTTGTACACTTGCATAAGTGTTTATATATGATATATAGAAGGATGTTTTGGCATTTTCTAGCTTGGGTTTGTCTAAAGCAACCCATCATTTGTTTAGAGTGTATTGGCCTGCTAAGATTGTCTGGAAGAATAAAAGAACATCCAAAAGATCAAACAAACAAATATAATCGAATATTATATATCGTCAAATATTGCTTGCTTAAGAAAAAACATATACACTGTAGATCTGAATTATCAAGGGATTTCATAATGGTCATTTTATCAGGGTTTACTCTGCGGGCCCACTCACATTTCTAAGCTACTGCCCACAATTATTAGACGCGTTTGAAATCACACAAACAAAATGTCGCAACCTGTAAAATAAATCGACAGCTTGATGAATCGCCATGAAGCTCTATTAACGCTTAGCAGGTATTAATAATTATTTAGAACGCTTTCGGGATTGAATTAGTGACCCGGGGCGCGCACCGTGCGCGATCCCTAAACGCCGACAAACTCATTACTGCGGAACGGCTCCCTGCGCACAGCGAGCGCAGGCACTGCACAGCAGCGACCCGCCGTAGAAAAGCAATTTACAGATGGTGAGTGAGCGACCCCTCGCCGCCGCGCAACCGGCTGTCACACACACTCGCGCGCACACTCGCGCTGACACGCCGTGTGCTGAATAGACAAAGCGAAAAACATGCTATCACAGGGAGAAATTCTGCAACGCAAGCGATTTTTGTTTGCACGCTTTTTCGCGCACCCGAAAATAAACAAATAAACAGACAAACAAATGCGTCCTAATGTTGAACCATACCTAGGTTTGAAAACGAAATTGAATGAAATGCCTGAAGTTTGAGAATTTTCAGACTTTTTTACTTTGCCAATTAGTGTGTGGAAAGGGCTTCTGTCAGTCACGCCTCACCTTGACAGGTCTATAGCTCAATAGTGTACAGGTGGAACTCCCTGTGGCTTTATATGGGGTGAGCGGGTGCTGAATATTGGTCCCGGGGCCCTGCAGAAAAACATGTTTTTTAAAGGCAGTTTGATTATTTTTCCGCTTTTGTGGTAGGCTGGAAATACTGTAAAATAGCTCAAAAGGTCTCATTACAAGTAAAGTTTTGCTTAGGGTGGAAGCAAATTTTGTTCACTTTTGTGTACCTGCACTCAAGAAAAGGTTCAAAAATGAACCTTTTGAAGTTCCTGGAGATTGCAACTGTGGGGGAACCTTAAAAGTTCATTTCTGAACCTTTTTAAAAAGGTTCCAATTGGAACCCTCTCTTATACCCCCTTTCCACCTAAATGAACCGGGTGCTGGTTCGGAGCTAGTGCTATTGCTGGTTCAGAGCTGGTTCCACTGGTGAACCTGCTAAGAACCGGTTTGCTTTTCCACGGGTTAGAGAGCCACAAGGGAGCGAGGTCATACATCACTGACTACGTCTCATCTTTCCCAGCAACGTTAGCGCCAAACTTAAAACACCATCAACAATGGCAATGGTTGCTTGTGATGTTCATGGCTTTGCGAGCGTACATCTGCAGAGGACCAGAGTGCAAGAAAACAGTTAGTTTCTTCCTCAAACCAGTGTTGCTTTTGTTTCGCGTCCATCGTGAATTGAATTGAATTTCAAAAATGGCGGTCAGTGTTCGTCAGTCACGGTAACCCCGACCCAGCAACTGACGCAAGCAGTTCTTACTTCTATCCCAGCAATGTTTCGGTGCTAGATAAGAACCACATTTTCTGGATCGGAGCTGGTGCTGACATGTGGAAAGACAAAGAACCGATTTGGAACTATGCTCTGGCTCCGAACCAGCACCAAAACTGCCCGGTGCTGCACTGAAAGGGCTATTAAAGGTGCATTAAAGAACCAGCAGAGTTCCTTTTGAAACCCCTTTGTAGTCACCATTTCAGTAGTATTATTATTGCTACTGTTGTTGTTGTTGTTATTATTATTATATTACACATTATACTATAACAACATTTCATAACACATGACACAACACCATGATTCTCCATTAAATATTTATTGCGTACATGCACAAATTTAAGACAAACACAAAATGACAATACGTTTTATTTAACATCTGATTGTGATATGTATAACATTAACAAAGTAAAATAATTATGAAATAAAGCAAGCCCACCTCACTGCATACATTTATTTAAACAAACAAAAATGCCCATTTTAATCTGTAATATGTGATCATATTTGATCATGATTACTCACCATCATATTCCAAACCCTCCTGACTGTCTTTCCTTAGCAGAGCACAAGAGAAAAAATGTTGCTTTTTGACTAGTGTTTTTGTATGTAAGTGAACGGTGAATTTGTCAGTCAATAACATTCTTCCTAACATCAGCCATAAACAGAGAGAAAGTCCATTAACTGATGTATGCAGTGCAGAGCTGTGTAAATCCCAGTCGTATGGTCCTTCAGTACTGCAGGGTGACAGTTTCAAGACCACAGTCTGTTTTTTGAAAAAGTGCAATAATAAGTATACAAATACAACACTAAGAAATTACCTTTTGCCCATCAGCTGCCACATTGCACTGATGTAGGCTTCACTGACACCTGAGAGAAAGAAAAACAGACAAATTAATAAACTAACAATTAACTTTAACATCTTCAACTCTGTAATTTTAGATGTAGATATTAATGATATCTCACACAGTAGATCACAGTAGAGGGATATGTATCATCAGTAAACATCAAGATGCCACTGCCTGAGGTAATGATAAGGATCATTCATTAATGTCATATTGCTGTTATTGTGTATTAATAAGAAAGTATAATAAATACACCCCCTTAAAACTGACCAAAAATACTGAATAGAGAGAGAGGTAGAAACCAGAATATACAGTGTATCCGGAAAGTATTCACAGCGCTTCACTTCTTCCACATTTTGTTATTTTACAGCCTTATTCCAAAATTGATTAAATTCATTATTTTCCTCAATTCTACAAAATATACTCCATAATGACAACGTGAAAGAAGTTTGTTTGAAATCTTTGCAAATTTATTACAAATAAAAAATGAAAAAAGCACATGTACATAAGTAGTCACAGCCTATGCTCAATACTTTGTTGAAGCACCTTTGGCACCAAATACAGCCTCAAGTCTTTTTGAGTATGATGCTACAAGCTTATCACATCTATTTTTTGGGCAGTTTCTCCCATTCTTCTTTGCAGGACCTCTCAAGCTCCATCAGGTTGGATGGGGAGCGTCGGTGCACAGCCATTTTCAGATCTCTCCAGAGATGTTCAATTGGGTTCAAGTCTGGGCTCTGGCTGGGCCACTCAAGGACATTCACAGAGTTGTCCTGTAGCCACTCCTTTGTTATCTTGGCTGTGTGCTTAGGGTCATTGTCCTGTTGGAAGATGAACCGTCGCCCCAGTCTGAGGTCCAGAGCGCTCTCTAGCAGGTTTTCATCAAGGATATCTCTGTACATTGCTGTGTTCATCTTTCCCTCGATCCTGACTAGTCTCCCAGTTCCTGCCGCTGAAAAACATCTCCACAGCATGATGCTGCTACCACCATGCTTCACTGTAGGGATGGTATTGGCCAGGTGATGAGCGGTGCCTGGTTTCCTCCAGACATGAGTTCAATCTTGGTTTCATCAGACCAGAGAATCTTGTTTCTCATGGTCTGAGAGTCCTTCAGGTGCCTTTTGGCAAACTACAGGTGGGCTGTCATGTGCCTTTTACTGAGGAGTGGCTTCCGTCTGGCCACTCTGCCATACAGGCCTGATTGGTGGAGTGCTGCAGAGATGGTTGTTTTTCTGGAAGGTTCTCCTCTCTTTACAGAGACATACTGGAGCTCTTTCAGAGTGACCACCGGGTTCTTGGTCACCTCCCTGACTAAGGCCCTTCTCCCCCGTTCGCTCAGTTTGGCCGGGCGGCCAGCTCTAAGAAGAGTCCTGGTGGTTCCAAACTTCTTCCATTTATGGATGATGGAGGCCACTGTGCTCATTGGGACCTTCAATGCTGCAGAAATGTTTCTGTAACCTTCCCCAGATCTGTGCCTCGATACAATCCTGTCTCGGAGGTCTACAGACAATTCCTTGAACATCATGGCTTGGTTTGTGCTCTGACATGCACTGTTAACTGTGGGACAGGTTATACAGACAGGTGTGTGCCTTTCCAAATCATGTCCAATCAACTGAATTTACCACAGGTGGACTCCAATCAAGTTGTAGAAACATCTCAAGGAAGATCAGTGGAAACAGGATGCACCTGAGCTCAATTTTGAGTGTCATGGCAAAGGCTGTGACTACTTATCGTCGCTGTCGGGTGGAATCCTCGCATCTCCAAAATCATTATTTTTCAGGAAGTAAAAAACGGCATATTTTTTGAGTTATTAAACATTGTATCGTTAAAGTTGGTATTATACCTTATATTGCTATCATATACTGTTGTGTACCAACATTAACACAACATTTCCCCAAACCATGTTTAATCGGAGATACAAGGTTTATGATTTGGGAGCAGGGAGATACGAGATTACGCTGTCATTGATAAGAATGGTACGGACACAGACGTCGCTGCTGCCAGCAGTGTTCATCAAAGTCTGCGGTCACGTTGAGCCTTTTGACAAGAGACGAGGCTTTAAGAGCTAATGAAAGCTAATGATTGTGGTTACATACATCTTCCTAAACTCTATTTTAAACGTTAGAGCTATGAGTGATGCAATACCAAAATAAAACGTTAAACAGGCTGTCTAATATAGGCGGAAATTAATCTGCACGCAAATAAAGTCGGCAGTCGCGTTGAGCCTCTTGACAAGAGAAAAGGCTTCAATTGTTAACCAAAGCTAACGACTGTGGTTACATACATCTTCCTAAACGCTATTTTAAAGGTTTAAGAACTATAAGTGATGTAAAACAAAAAACGATGCGCTGACTAGGCTGTCTAATAGGCGGAAATTAGCCGAATCTGCTCGCAAATTTACCTTCGTGGCTCACGGGCTTCCTTCTGCACCGAAGCATTACAGCTATCGATTTTTAACAAAACAGGCCTACTCAAATGTATCTAACCTAACTATTTTCACTCGTTATTGTCTAAAAAACTTTCAATCAGGAGACATAATGCCGAGAGGCTCCAGTCCCGCGGAGTGAAGAAGAGGTGGAGTTACGAGACTTCACAGACAGTTGAAGTGTCCAATGGAGTTAAGAGATTTGCTCTCAAGCTATTTTCAACACTTTAGATTGGTTAATAATTTGTAAAAATAACAGACCCACATGGGGACTGACCAATAGCATCGATTTGTGAAAAAATATGAAATTGACCAAATTTGGACATAGGAGGTTTCCGCCCGACAGCGACCTTATGTACATGTGCTTTTTTCGTTTTTTTTTTTTTTTAATAAATTTGCAAAGATTTCAAACAAACTTATTTCACGTTGTCATTATGGGGTATTGTTTTTAGAATTTTGAAGAAAATAATGAATTTAATCCATTTTGGAATAAGGCTGTAACATAACAAAATGTGGAAAAAGTGAAGCGCTGTGAATACTTTCCGGATGCACTGTATATTCCGGTTTCTACCTCTCTCTCTATTCAGTATTTTTGGTCAGTTTTAAGGGGGTGTACACATAAACACACAAACACATACATTTTAATTTACATTCAGTACTTACGCTCTGGTTGTTGTCCATATTTGGTTGCTAGAAATGCGGTTCATCCATTTTGCAGGTGCGTTGTCAATTGCGTCTTAGCATCTTTCCCCCTTTCAGTGATGCATGTTTATCTTTTTCTCTACTTAAAAGAAAGTGAAGGGGTTAAATAATTAACACAAATGTTGCCTTTGTAGCACTATACATCTCTCTTTATAACTTTTTCACTGTCCTAAATAGAAAAAAGGTCACTTTGAAATTAACTAACAGAGCTTCAGTCTGTATTTTAATGTACAGTAACCACGTCTTAACTTTAGTGTTACATTTGATTTGTTTTATTTTCATGTTTTCATAAAGGTCATACATAGTAATTTTGTTAAGTCTTACCTCAGATATTCGTGCATTTCATCTCAGTTCCTGCGCTCGCGCAGCAGAGTTTGTAACGGTTTTGAGCTGCACGACGGGCGCGAGAGACATTTGAACTCAAGACTTCGTTCGAGGCGAAGTGAAATATCCCACTTCCGACCTCGCAGCGTTCCAGTCAAATACTTTACAGTTTCTTAACGTTTCGCATAAGTTAGCTCCGCGCTAATGTCACAGCAAGCATTTTGGATCCTGTAACGCGTCTCCCTGCGCTCGTGCTTGATTGATCTGCCCTGAGTTCATAGGTCGTATGTCCGACTATGAGCGCAGTTTCTGATGTTATTTCCAAGTAGTATATGGGAAGAAGCATTCCGAGTTTGCTTGAACGTAGCACTGGCTCTTGAACTCATAAGTCTATGTCATTTTTGATGTTTGAAATAAATTAAAACGATTGGATGTTTTTCAATGTGTTTTTTCATGGGGAAATGACGTGTTTATTGTTTGAGATGGTTGTGTCCTACTCTCAAATTGTTTGTGTATTTATTTTTTTAATATATTAATCTTTAAATATGACTAATGTAAATGTAAACTAAATAAATTAATAAGAATAATAATAACATCAACAACTAAACAGCAGAAAATCTAGTCCATCTCAGAAAAGGGTCAAAAAAGAACCTTGTTTACAGGCCAGGTTCTAATTTGAACCCCTTTGCCACAATAGAGGTTCTAAAAAGAACTTACCAAATAACAAAGGGTTACTTATAGAACTTATAAGTTCAACTTTGAACCTTTTTGATTATTAGAAGTTCATATTTGAACTTTAAAGTTCTTTTTGTAACTCTAAAGGTTCAATCTCTTCTAAGAGTGTGGAAAAGTGCTCGATGATGATAAAGTGAACTTTGAAGCTTGAACCATGTCTTGATATGAGTACATTTAAGGACTTATCAGAGACTTCTCCATGGGAGCATTGAGCTATGGTGCTCATGTGGAAAAAACTGGTTCGATTCTTGTTCATGTTTCCCCCCTCTCTGCAGTTGTGCGTGCTTTATCAGTTCTTGCTGCTAATGGCACATCTTTTTTGAAATATATACGCCCGCTTCTATTATTTTCCACAAAGCACATACAGAAAGTGCATTAAATCATCCCCTAATAGAATCACGAAATGACAGAAATGAGTCTTCTCTGTCAGCTTCTTCTTCACTCCTTACACCTTTTTGCTCGTTGACCTGCAGTGACCTTCAGAGAGAGATTGTTTTTGCTGATTCACTTTGATCCATGCGTTCTCCACACAACTTTGCTGTGTGTGCACCCTTCATAACATGTGCTTCCTCATTCGCTAACATTGGCAGTATTCTGTTCAGAGCAGATCCAGTCTTTGCTCTTTTGGTATCAATTCTCATACGGGATAGTTCACACTAAAATTCTGTCATAATTTCCTCACCCTCTTGTCATTTCAAACATGTATGACTTTCTTTCTTCTGCAGAACACAAAAGATATTTTAAACAATGTTGGTGACTGAACAACGGCGGTACCCATTCACTTCTATTGTATGGACACAAAACCAATGCAAGTCAATGGGTACCGCCATTGTTCAGAAACCAACATTCTTCTTCTTAAATATAAAAAATCACTTTTGTGTGAACTATCCCTTTAATGTGATCAAATGTGTATTGATTCTGTTTACGTTATCTCAAGTATACAAGTTTTGAGCAACATGAGAGAAAATGGTTGGTGACAGTTTTTTTTCTTTGCAGCTAATGAAGGTGCAACTTGATTGAACTGGTCAGTTTTTCAGACAAACACTTTCTACGATACTTAATTATTAAAGATTATAGATTGTTGTGTATGTTTTTATAACTGTGTATATGCACTTTCAGTCTCTTTGGTTCCATTACTCTTTAGTCTTTCATTTGAGCTTCTTATACAGTATATGGTGTATGTGCTGGATGCAGGTTTTGGCTTGTGTCGCCGTAATGAAAATAAAAGTAATGCAGTGGTTGAATAGAAAGAAGTGTCCTTAGTGACTCTGGGGTCAATCAGCAATCAATTACTCCATTACTCTACTGAACCTGGCCAACAGCCACCACACATGTACCCACACTTCATCCACAAAATGTCCCTCTCTTTTCATTCTCAAACCTTTTATACAACCACTCTCACTTCTTCACATTCATGCAATGCTTGGCTTGGAGCCATGCATAAACCTCACGTTAAGGAAAAATGAGCGCTTTATAGACTCTTATTCCCATATTAGTCAACCTGGTTTGTTGATAAATAAAGTGTACTGGTAAGATTTACCAGAATGTGTCAAAAATTCTAATTGGAAATGTTTTTTATAATGTAAAAGCATGAGGAACAAAAAAGAGGAGCTAGAAACCGTGCAAGGGAGAGTTGCGGATAGGAAGCCAGCGACCAATAGTCGAGTCCACTGACACTATCATTACTCGTAGATGTCAGTAAGTGGACCAAAAGCGCTTTCCCTGAATGAACACACACAGAGTCAAGGACCAGGATCACCGCTCATCTGCTGTTAGAGTCTCCCTCTCTCGATGCTTTTAAGCCATGGATGCACAGGACAATCATACGCTCCATCTGCACTCTACTGACCTGCCTCTCCATCGGGTGGTGCACTTCAGCAAAGAGAAGAGCTTCAGCTCTCCACAATTGCACATGTGGTTAAATTTGTTTAATTATTTGATGTAGTAACCTACACTCAAAAAATTGATTTGTTGAATTTACTTAAAAAAGATGCGTCAAGTGGTTCCACGCAACAATATTAACTAACTTGAACAAACAACACTAGATTTAAGTAATCTTGACAAAACGTTTTTGAGTAAATCCAAACCATTCCGATTGTACCAGTGATTTTAAGTTAATTAAACTCAATATTTATCCTTCTCAATGGTACTTTTTGTTGTCATAAATTATATACAGACTGCATGTAAGTCAAAACACAATGAGCAAATCAGATGAGAGGCATCTCAGTACTGACATTAGTAAAGTTAAAGCTCATTGAATGATGCAATGGACATCATGGGCACGCATAAACCTCTCACAGCCTAAGCATATGTACCACTCTTCAAAACAATGGCAACCCTAAAACTAAAAAATACAACAAACTCTTTTAAACCTCAAAGATAAATGAACAATAAGCACAAACAAGTCTTTTTTCTTCACTGAAAAACACTTAAAATAACACAAAAGTTCTAAATTACTGCCTAAATGCAGTCTTACTGCATGCTGGGAACTGAAAATCCCCCTCAACCAGTCATGTTAAATTAACTTGTTTATATTAAGTAAACTGAACAATAGGTCCAATATTAAAGGGTTTTGCGTTCTACTCAACAATGTTAAGTTGACCAGTCAAACACTTGTTAAGTAAAGCCGACAGATCTAAATTTTGAGTATAAATAACATAGTTAATTTATGTTAATTCAGTTATTTGCATTCTTTATGTACTGTGAACAAGGATGGGTTAAGTAAAACTAACAGCAGCGACAGTTCATTTTTTATTGTCTCACTTTTTAATGGGCCTGGTTTATGTAACTGGTGTTTATGAAAGTATACTTATATATATAGAAATTCAGTATGCCAGGACTGCAAGTGACTGATAGACAGTTTTTATTTTTCACTTAACAGTGTTTTATCTTTCACAACAGTGTTGTTCTTATTTTGGAATATGGGACCCGGACAGATTATGTGTATATCGGAATGCATTCTTTTTTATATCTTGGGAACACGTTTGCCCCAGGAAAGTATGCTATATGCAACAAAACCTTCATTTGGTGACATTTTGGGACCTCCTTATTTGGAACATCAACTATTTTTATATAGCAGATTTAATCCTAAAAATGCAAAAAAAACGTGATTGGGTTTAGGTTGTAGTATTTAAAATAAGTTTTATATAGATTTTTATGGTGGGCTCCGATTGCTAAGTAAACGTGTGTGTTTCTGTGTGCATCAAATCAATGGATACCTCATAAGTGCCTCCTCTTAATTTGGTAATCTTAGATTTAGTGCACTTGATATCTGCTGACAGACAATGCTCCGATATCCAGGCTCTTGGCTTGATACCCTGTCTTAATGTTGGCAGTCTCTGTTGTATACTGCAGCCTTGAGGGTTCTCTCTATCACACCCTGACAAACTGCCACACATTATGCACTACATTATTTGTCTATGCCTATATCTCCATAATGCCCTCAATTGTTTTAGTTTTTCCAATTATGTCAGTGAACTGAGGGAAGTTGTTGGCATTCTTTTACATTGATCTATTTGATTTACTTTAACCTATTTAATAACACACAATAATAAACACAAATGAAGATATTTGCAAGAATGTTAGTAACCAAGCAGATCTCATCCCCCATTGACTTCCACAGTATTTATTTTCCCTACTATGACAGTAAATAGGGGATGCAATCTGTTTGGTTACTGACATTCTTCCAAATATCTTCCTTTGTGTTCAGCAGAAAAAAGAAATGTGTACAGATTTTGAACAACCTGAGGGTGAGCAAATCATGACAGAATTATTTCATTTTTAAGTGAACTATCCCTTTAATATATTTAAAACAAGCATCGAAATGTTTGCTTTTTTAAACAAATTTAAAGGTAGTTAGACATTTTTAAAGTGAATTTCTTAGGTAATTTCTAAATTATTTTTAATGGAAATTAGACTTAATAGAACTATAGAATTTTGGATGTGCATGTGCAATCTTATACACAGCTAAATATTGGCCAAACCTTTCCTAATAAAGCAAAACACCACAGAAAATATTTCAAAAATTCTAAAAAAAGCAGAAAAGTACACAACTTCAAATGAATTACAGTGTTCAGTACTAGAAATGTACACTTTGGGATGGAAACTTTTCCTCTCGTTGTAGTTTACGCAAGTCCTAATAATACAAAAGAGAGCAAAAACACAATGCAACGTGAAATAAAAGTTTTCCACTTAATGGAGTGCACACTCAGCTTGCCTCTCATAGTACTTTTCGAGACATCAAGAAAAGAAAATAGTAATTGTGGTAAGAATCATCCCCTGTAAATGACAAGAAACTGGCACATGGTGACAGAAAGAGGTATATTAGCACCAGCTGCTGGTTAGTGTGTGGGCGCGTGCGAGCGAAAGACTGACAAATCATTTCTCTGGTCTAAATGGCGGAGAGGTATGTCTTGTGGTGAGACGCATTGGCAGTATGAGGTCATGCGCGTTGAAGCTGGTGGAAGAAAGGCTGAGTTTCCTGCATATCCTATTCCTACACTGCATTACTGAGCATCGCTGTGATGAATTATGACATCCCAACCGTCTGCGATTTCCTGTTGTGGTGACCCTAATTTAAGCCATTAACATTTGGGTCTCCCACCCAAAAACTTGCTCATGCCCCCATCCTCTATTTTCTGTCATAAGGCCGAGCATACAGATTTTTGTACTCTCCTCCAACCTACAGTATCTGAAAGTCAAGCATTTCAAATGCTCACATGCACTGACAGGGGAAGTTGCCTTTTCCTTGTCTTTTTACAATTGATTTCTTATCCGTTGGGGCAGTCAGACAATTTACCTGTCTGAAGCCATTTTGGTGACTTTATTCATAGCAACATGACTGAGCATGTAAAACATGCAAACCATTATTACACAGTTCCCATGTGTATGATACTGGAAAGCACGCTGCTCCTGTGGGAACGCTTTCAAAGAAGGTCTTTTGTTGTCCTTTCTCTTGAGCAGAAATCAGAAGACGAAACATGAAAAAATACTTATTTTGTTATCAAATGTTGTGTTCCCAGAGGTGTTACTCACACACACACATACCCGCTCAGTTGTGTAGCTGTTTATGTAGCGTGATTGCGATTGAGTAAACTGTGGGGCTCTCTTAGCGTGCCTCGGGGAGTCGACTGAACTCATACATAAACTCCACGCAGACACTTGTACCCAAGCTGACATAAACACACATACATATACAAACAGAGTATTCCCTGTAAGCCCCACCTTTATGAGATAGGCCCTTATAAATAATTCACTCTACAACCCAGCATCACCTGCTGCTGTTTACATCACTGAAATATGCATGGCACCTTTATTAACGTTTAAGGCAGGATGCCGAGCAATTGCATGTGCTCCAACACATCATAAAATCAGTCATGGTGCATACTAGCTATCCGCTGTAATTTGTATAATCAAATTCTAGATGTTATGTTATCCATAAAGATTTTATTACCTGTTATGCTTAATATTAATGAGTCAACTTTATGACACTGGGCACAAGTGTTTTGCATATATGCTGGAGAATGTGACTATTCATGTCCCTCAGATATATTACACATAAATCGGAATACATATTGGGTGTTTATTATCCTTTCGAATGGTGGCTCTCCAAAACATTCTACTGTAGGTTTAGTTATGAAAATAATATCACATAAAGGGCACTCAATGTCCCGTTGTTTGGACTGTTTGGACATTTCAAGTGAGAGATAGGGCTTCATTTTATATCACTTAGGAAATATATTTGTCATTGACATTTGGTCTACAGAAGAAGCATGTGAAAGTATGTAAAAAGGTCTTACCAAACCAAATAAGAGGGGCAAACAAAGTCAAAGACACACACAGTGTTCCTCTGTTCACCTCTTCTATTTCTGCCGCTTTGAGAACACTTGCACTCCACATTTTGAGGAGGAATACAGATATTCATCAAACCTGTCCGGGGCAATTCCCTTGGACCCGATGTATCCAGGCCTGAAGATGGGGAACCGAGTGGGCCTGATGAGTCAGATAAATCTTCTGTGTCCCTGTGGTACACCGGGACTTTGGCATGTCAGAACAATGTTAGTTCCCATAAAAAAGTTGCCTTGAATAACACATGACAGATTTTATTCTGGAAAAGTTAGACATGGATTTGGCGGAAATGCTTTAATTTCTCTTCTCTTTGACTACAAATCAATGATTGCATGAATTAAGTTTAATATATCTTTAAAATAGCAAGATTAATCAAATCAAAAGGCAGATTAATAGCAGAAAGGGGAGAAATAATCTTTAGAAGAATGCAGAACAGATTAGACAAGATCAATATTCTCACAATATTACACTGAAATCTATATGCTAGAAAACCGAATTTTGATTGTGCGGCAATACAGATTTCAATCACACTTTTAGGCCATAGGGTAAATCACAACCTCAACACGGTGAGATTTCTGGAAAGCGTCCAATTGTTTTAATTCATTAACTGCATTATAAAGTACAATTTGGAATTATATGTCTGCATTTATAACTGGATTCTTGTGCACATACTGGCATTAAGATGTACAGTTGAAGTAGCAGCAAGTAAAACCTGTTGTGTTTCAGTCAGATGTGCATGCCAATAGTCACCAGAGAGACAGTTGTCACTGTGAGTAAATGAGAGAAGTAGAAGACCAGCTGTGCCACTGGAGACAGAACAGATGGAAACACTCCAACACACATACCCAGCAACCACAAAAATCAACAACAACTTTTATAGTTATACGATTTTTGTTTAATTAAAATGGAGTAATTTGCATTTACTGTATGATACATTGATGCTTAATGGCAGACACTTTTATCGAATTTTATGTATGTCTACTGTTAAAGGAATAATTTCCTTTTTGTTTCATTTTCCCAAAAAATTAAATTGGTTTTACAAATAATTTCAAATTACGATTTTACATTTTGGCCAGTGGTGAGTTGCTCTAAATAATAAAAATAAGTTGAAATTTCTTAACTTTTCTGATGAGTTGACTGAACCAAAAAATCTAAGGTAGCAAATAATTTTTTACAGTGTACTTTTTAATACAATTTTCCAATTCATAAAAAGTTCTTATCAGAGGGTTCATTTGTTCAAAGCTGCAGTGTAAAAATGGGAACTCTAAAACCTCCTGCATCCCTATGCAGGCATTTCAGTGTCCATCTTTATGTTTAAGTGTATGTGAGTGTGGGCAGGACTAGTCCACCACAGACTTTTAAATATTTAATCAATGTCCACAAACTCAATAGTCTAACTGGGGCAAGTAGACATAAAAAAGGAAAAGTCAAATAGGTTTGGCTTGAGAGGTACAGATTTGTACATAGAACAGTCTTTTAAGGGATTAGAAAACATGTTTGGGAATCACAAGAAGTGCACTCTAAAAAAAAGCCGTAAAAATAGGGCACAATATACTGTATTAATATGAAGGAATTTTCCGTGTTCATTTTTACAGTTGTTTTACCTGTATTTTACATTTTGCACTGCACTCATTTGCATTGCAGCATTAATGGAAATGTCCGTAAAATAAAGGAAAATGTACTGGTAATTTTCTGCCAGTACTTTATCTGTT
This sequence comes from Triplophysa rosa, assembly GCF_024868665.1. Classification (NCBI taxonomy): domain Eukaryota; kingdom Metazoa; phylum Chordata; class Actinopteri; order Cypriniformes; family Nemacheilidae; genus Triplophysa; species Triplophysa rosa. Next base: position 9,512,930 of record NC_079896.1, on the reverse strand, counting down.
TTTTCACGGGATTTTTTTTACAGTGTGGTTTACAACAAGTAGTATGAAACTGATTTGCTCTCTGCGCCAGTTCTCCTAAAGGATTAGGTTCATTAAAAATTGATGATCACGTTTGAGCTGCAGAAGAAGACAGCTGGACTATACTTACATTTAAAGGCACGAGAGTGAAAAATGATGGAGAGAACGACACCCTTGTAGGAAATGTATAGGATAATAATTATAGTTGTATCAACAGTTTTGTTGAAGTTTAGTCCCTTTGTTGAGGTTTAGTCTTTATTTATTTAAATAATCAGAGTTATATTTTAAAGGGATAGTTTACCCAAACCAAATTTTTGTTGCATCATTTACTGCGCTCATGTCATTTCAAACCTATATGATTTTCATTCTTCTGCAGAACACAAAAGATTACATTTTAAAGAATTAACCAAACAACACTGGTCCTCATTGACTTTGATTGTACGGACACAAAACCACTGAGACATTTCTCAAAATATCTTATTTTGTCTTCCACAAAAGTAAGAAAGTCATATACAGATTTTAATGACACGAGGGTGAATAAATGATGACCACATTTTTATTTTTTGTGCAAACTATATTGTCATTCATTTAAGCTTAGACCAAACATACTTATCTTGTTTGTGTATTTGTGATATTGCTCCACCAGATGAGCTAGGGAAAGAATTTTCCTCGATTAAATGGTATAAACGGTTAAGTGCGTTTTTAAAATAACATGGTGCTTATTTTATAGTTAAAACCAAAGTTGACAAAAACAGCCTTCTGCAGTCATTGGGCAGGTCACACAACTAAACAGCATGAAATATTCATCGAGTATGCTTAAGAATCTATTAGCTACTGCATGTGTCTGCTCAAGTGTGACGGCAGGTGTAACCTTGTTGTGGTACTCTGTTAGAACACCCAGTCAGGGGTAGAGAGATTCAGGTATGGTGTGCGATTACCGTGGCAATGTTTCACACCCCTCTGGATTTGAATGTAACCCCTGTGGCATGGACACACATACTCTCATTCACATTTAGGACACTTGCAAAAGGTGTGAATGTGGATGTGAGAGATGAGGGAATATTGTGAATGCTATATAAGCTTGAGTATGGAAAATATTTTAATTACAGCATTATTTCATAATCGGAAATCTGACTGCGATGAAAAACGGATCCTCATAATAAATATTTGTACTTTAAAGTGTTTAAATTAAAAATGTGTGCTTGACCGAGTCTAATTTAAGGAAAAGATGTAAGTGAAATTATGTACATTTTAACATTTAAGAGGACTTAAGCATTTAAAAAGAGAAATGAAATAAAGATATTTTTTGTATGACAAATCAGATCATGCACAGTGCACTGTTTATTTTCAATTATCAGACACTGGAGTATTAACTCACCAAAAGCCACTGAACAATTAACTTCCTCCCTCCAATAATGAGCACAACAACATGTCCCTAGTGAACTTCGGAGTACAATTCATTAACAACTCTCCTTTGCGCTCTCCCTCTCTTTCTGTCTTTCTCCATCTCTTGCTCTCTCTGTGCCAGAAGAAAGAAATGGAACGTGACTGAATCACAGTGGTCGTTTAGTGAATTATTTACTCATTCCTTTTCTCTTCCTGTCCTTCATTTCTACCTTTTTTCTACCTGGTTCTTGTTATAATAAACTTGAATTGACATGTGTAAAGTGGGTTTTGTTCGTGTTGAAATCTTGGCCGTGTTCTCTGCCGCTGTGACATACAATAACTGTCAAGCGTTCAGTGTATCGTCTGTTCACTGAGGTGAATGGAAGGTCAGAGAAAAGGGTCATGAGGTCAAAAGGTTGAGCAAGTGACAGGTGATGTAGCCTTTACAAGAGTTGAAGTGCTTTTAGACGCTCCTGGAATATTTCGCTACAATTCATAATAATTTATCAACGTGATAAGAAATGTTATTATTTAGTGTGTTTTCAGAATGTGTATTTAAAGATCTGGTTGTTAACGTGCATTATTATTACATTATTACTACATTGTAATAGACATGCATTAATTGACAAGATTTAACTAGAAAGTATTTTCATAATAATTAATTAATGTGATGAAATGTTATTATTTTACATGTTTTAAGAATGTATATTCAAAGATGTTTGTTAATATGTATTATTACTACATTGTTACTACATTGTAATAGACATGTATTAATTGATTTAAAAGCAAATCCTGATATATATGCATGTCAAATGAAAAAATAATTAACTTGGAAAATCATAAAATCATACAATTTGTTTCATCCCACACACGCCGCCAGGGATATGCTGACACAGCACTTCAACCTTTGTCCTTAAAAATCCATTTGCTCAGTCAAATAACGTCCCTGAGGCGAGCATATGTAAACATATTTAACTCATAAACCGTTTTATAGAAAAGTGCCTATCAGCAAGAATGGCCATCCATTAATATTAATAGCAACACTTCATAGGCATTCATTAGTGCTTATAAGCTCTAATTAGCCCTGACAGGAAGGTCACAATCCCTGTATCTCTGGTTGACTGGAAAAATAATCACTATCAACTAATAATAATTGTTTTTGTGATCCATAATTCAATTAATCTGAACATGGTGTTTGAATAAATCACTTTGTGAAACTGGGTGTGGTTTCAAAGATGTCAGCTATGCATCTTATGCAGATGCCGTTTACTTCTTAAATTCTTTATTTAATAGACGTTAGCCCAAATATATTTGATAGTCATGTTGAAGCTTCTGCCAAATATATCTTTAAAGCTTTTGTACTGTTATGAAAACTGAAAGATTGACTGTCTGTCCATATTTAGTGCCCCAATATTAGTATATTTACAGTATATGTATAATATAAATCATGCAGCAATATGACCCAGAACATGATATCAAATATATTAATTAACAATTTACAATCATTTGAAAGTACTTGATGTGACAAAAGGGATTATAGTACGTCTATTTGCAAACCACTGCATTACATTTCAGAATGGTTCACACATTAAAAGCATTACAATGATAGTATCACAGAGCCACCAGCCATAGCAGTCATAAGATGATAAAGATCCTTCAATAAATCAGTGCTGATAGTGGTTAAAACATAAATCATGTCAATACAGAAATTAATCTATAAGCCACTTTATGATTCTCAAGCCGAATATTTCTTTAAGTACTGAAAAGGACTGAGATTATAGTATTTATTTTCCCTAATATGGCAGTAAATGGGGGATGAGATCTGTTTGGTTACTGACATTCTTCCAAATATCTTCCTTTGTGTTCAGCATAACAAAGAAATGTATAGAGGTTTGGAACAACCTGGGTGAGTAAATGATGACAGGATTTTCATTTTTTAATCAACCTGATTATATTAGGCAATAGCAACCACAGTCATTTTGGTCAAGGTAAGGTCAGAAGAAATTAAAGCAAGTATTATAAAAGCGACATATATATGACTTGAGTCTAATGGAAAAGAATAGAGTGACCAGAAGAGTATACACAATTTCTCATTTGGTCACCCCCAGAAGAAAGTCAAAGGGGTTTGGGATGATATGAAAGTAAAATGATGTGAAATGATTTATAAAAAAATACTTAAATAGGTGTAACCTAATGAATTTGGCTGATATAGTCATATTTAACAAATTGACAACACATTTTTATTGTGCAGCACCTTAAGCTATTACTAGAATCACATAAAATACACTGTTAAAACAACAGTGTAGATTCAACTGCCCTTTTCTATAGCTGGCCTTTCGGTCCCTTTTTCCACCTCTTTCTATTTTTCACGTTGTTTCTGTTCCTTGTCATCCTTGTGTAAACAACCAGAGGACATGAAGCCCTGGAGCATCTTGAAGATTCACTGAAATTAACTCTATGCGTCTGTGTCAGAGCACCATGAAGGATTAGTGTTATGAGGAGCTGTGAGATGTGTCATAGGCCTACTGTAGTAATTATTAATAGAGTGGTCTTATATTCTCACATGGTTCTGTTTGGCGAGGAATGTGCGAAAAGATGGATAGATTATGTTAGATAAAGAGTTATGGTTTAAAAAGTGGTTAGGTGTTCGGTCAATGTTTGGTAATATATTAAACTCACCTGTCTCATTAACTGTGGTCTGTGTTAGCCTTTAGCACCCTCTGCTCTTCTGAGCTGCTCATTCTCATTGGACAAACGTTGCGTCTGCAAGGTGATTTAGCTGAACACATCTACTCATCACACTTTAGGAGGCAAGCAAACAACTTCAAACACAATGCAGCTCATGTAATCAAAACTGTAAAATGCTGAAGTCCATCAATTCTTTGATAGCTCTTGATAAAAGTGATTTCTTTGACTTTCTAAAGAGATGACAATAAAGGAATAAGGGGGTGAGTCAAAGCCTAAAAAGAAGGCCTGAGGCTGTATATACGGCAGCAGTTTGTTTGAAATATGTTGATGGTCTTTCTTCCTTTCATCGTACAGGCATCAAACCCCCCAGCGGTGAGAGGAACAGCTTACTGCTTCAGAGGAGAAACACCACTGCAGAGTGACTGATGGACAGGGCAGTGATTCCAGACAGATGCAGAGCAGGTTATGAATTTTAGCAGAAGTTACACATGCAGTGGGCCGTATATGGATGCTGTCCATGGTGCTAGTGCAGTTCAAAATGTTTGACTGCAGAGATCACTCTTAAATTGTATGAACTTTGACTATGCATTTGCCAGATACTTTTATCTAAACTTAAATTGTTTTAGTGTGTGTGTTTCCTGGAAATCAAACCTCTAACCAGAAAAGCATTACCAATAGAACTACTGAAACACTTCGACTACAATAGAGCTACTGAAACACTCGACCTGCGTCTGACTTTGGACCTGAGCTTGACTCCATATTAGAGGCTCCCGACCAAGTTTTAAGGCAATGAGAAATATTTTAGTTCACAGTCATTTGTTTTACGCAGATCTGCATTTTTAAATAAACAACTAATTTGTTTATTAAGGTATAAATTAATTAAAATATTTCAATAGGATTTAAAAAATAATAAAATTACTAAAATGTTTTTTTGTATATATTTATTTGTTTATACATTTTAAACAATAATTTGCAACTTATAATTTTCTAAATATAGAAAACCAAACAAAGAGTTGGTTTATGGAAATGTTGATTAATAAAATATTTAAAGAATATTTCACAAAATAAGACAATTAATAAAATGTTTTTTATGTTATTATTTATTTTTTATAAATGCATTTTAAACAATAATTTGCACCCTGTAATTGTCAACATATAGAAAACCAAACAAAGTTGAATAAATAAATTAATTAACCAAACATTAATTAATAAAATATTTAATAAATACTTCACAAAATAATAAAATCTAAAATAATACCATGTATAAACAATTTTTTATTTAACATGTTATTATTTATTTTATATGCATTTAAAAAAAAAAATTTGCAACCTGTAATTTTCACCACGATAACCAAACAAAGTGTTTGTTTACGTAAATATTAATTCAGTAATACTTCACAAAATAATAAAATAAAAATAATATAATTATTTTATTTTAAATGTTATTAATTTTTAAACTACATTTTAATACAATAATTTGCAGCCTGTAATCTTTAACATATAGAAAATCAAACAAAGTTACTCGAGATAGAGATTCATGGGCTAAGACTTGAGACTTGACTTGGACTTGGATATGAGTTGGACTTTTTCATAAGACTTGTCTGCCAGCTTATGCTTTGTGGTTATTGGGCAGTCTTTGTGTTGCTTTGTCATGCTCTGGTCGACCATACCAGGCTGGTACGGGGCTCTGGAAAGGTCCACAATCCTGAACAGATTTGTGGGTCTGGAGCTGCAGGGAAAGCTGCTGATGGAGAATGCTTTTGTGCTGAAACATGGGCTCGAAAGAGCTGCGTTGAGTCTTTGCCCACAGCCCACCGAGACATACCATCCGATCACCTGAACCACAAGCTGCCTCCCTCAGCGATTCACACTCTCAAATACACGCACACACCCTTTGACCGCACCCCAACCCCCTGCACACATACACTCTCACCCGCTGAGGCGGTCATCAGCACGGTCATTAATTGTAAAATTCCCCTGAGGCTGATAGAGAGTGTTGGTTTGTGGGGTGGGGGGGGGGGGGTGAAATGAAAGGAGAACTCCTGCTTGATGTTAGTTGAGGGTGTGTTTGCCAGACCCTCGGTTGGGTTCTGCTCCGTAAGCACTCTTCTGTGTTTTAACGCATTTGTGCACCTCTATTCAGAAACTTTGTGTTATTCCGCTGCTTTATTATGAAATATTTTGGAATGTGCATTTTTTTAATCTATATGGTTTTGCATATGGACATTCACATCATGTTAACATCTATTTGTGCATAATTAATCATGTCTGAATCATCTAAGTGATTGTTTGTTTTCCTGTCCCGAGTTTTCTCGTGGCGTGAGCATCCAGCGAGCCATAAATCCCAGCTGTTTGTCTCATTTCCGTCTCATTAGAGAGAGGAGACCAAACGCACGGCTGTGGACCATGAGATTGGTAATTAACGCAAGGCCTAACGAAGGCAAAATTAAAACAACAGCTCTACAAACTCAACCCATCAACTTGGACCTGCTGACTAGAGAAACAAAATGCTGAGATGTCCAATGAAGCCCAAGACAAACTTACAGATCTGACTCCACACCCTCTTCATCAAACTCTTCATTCGCTTTAAGGTGCCCAGTAGGCACAATGAGCACTAGCTGACTGGCTTGAACAACAACTTTGGTTCTCCACTTGGTCAGCTGTTTATGATGTTACCGGGTACAGGTGAGTATGAAACAAACAGTCATGTGCACAGAACATTTGCATAAGCAATCACAAGATAGGAAAATGCCTGTTAAGGAGACAGGAAAGGAACACCATGTAAAACCATCAGCTAAATTGATTAGAAACTAGCTTCAGGGGTGAATTGACTGGTGTGACCCTCTCCTAAATTGATAACATAATTTATTAAATATAAAGTCTCTTTGTAAGAATTTTAATGATTTACAAGAAGGAAGAGCAACTGGGATGTAAGTCACACATGTGAAAGTCACACAAACTAGCTGTACTGTGATGTATAGTACTGATTTTTTAAAGAAATTATTTTGTATGTTTATTGCGTTTCGGTCAACACAACAGCTGGCATTGTGGGAGTTTTTATTGTTGAGTATTGTCTAAAATTAAGAATGTGTCACGCTTATGAGACACGAAATATTTAATTCAGCCCACCTCCCGATTCTGGAATAAACTGGTAAAAATGACAAAATATTTATGGGCGAGTCAAATAAATTGTAATGCTTTAGTGGCGTTAAGTTGTACTAATCATAAATACAGGATTAGATTTGTTATGTCTAGTGCAAATACTTGAGTTACAAGAAGAGTTAAAATAAGACAGTTTGTTGTTTGTTAAAACGGAGTAAACTTTATTACCCTCTATTGATTCATGCGTATACATGTGAGTGTGTCACCCTTCAAATTGTCAACCTTCTGCATGTCAACCTGTCTACTTTAAACAAAACTTCAATGAAAAATAAGCCGACTTCAATAAAAATAATACTGTACCAGACATTCCTTTGAATCAGGCATCTATAGATTTGATCACTTCCAAAAGCAGCAAGTGATTGCTAATTTCTGATGTCCTTTTGAACCTTTGTATCTCCATATTTTATTAGTCACCCCTTATGTTTGTCACTGGGCTTTGTAAATATCTAACCAATGAAAAGTAGGCAGCAAAATGTGTTTGCCAACTTTGACAACACATTTAATCATTTGAAAAGTACTGTTTTTTTAAATTTCCTGAAAAGCGGCACATTTTGACATGAGGTTTCAGAAGTACTGTGACGGAATATCATGCTAAAAACATGGATTTTGCATGAGTTGAAACAATGATTATTTATAATTCATTTTAGGTACAATGTCAATGTAAACGCAAATCATGTATACTCCATCTCAAGAGTCATTTAATTGATTATAAATATACATGACCTGTTAAGTGATCTTTTGTATGAAATACATTGCGCTAAAGATAAAAAAATAAAAACTAATTGTGTTTTAAAACATCTGATTAAAAGAGACCATCCTGTAAACCCCCCATGAATATTAAATTGTTGATGTGTAGTTGATAATTGTGGTCAACTGCATCTTTGTTTCCCTGTGATGGTGATGAAGAAAGCAAAGAAGTGGGACGATGAGAGAGAGAAGGAGAGAGAATTCCTTTTGACCTGTGACCTGTGTAGAGTGACAGACTCATTTGCCCGTGGTCCTGCGAGCATGTATTGGGGTTTGAGAGCACGTGTGTGTACTCATGTCAGTGTGTGTGTGTGACTGCAGGCTAATTCTCTCTGACACTGGGCAGACTCTGAATGCCATAGCTGTCCCTCTGCATTACGCCCTCTCGATCCTCCCTCCACTCATACACTTGTCTCACGAAATCTCTGGATTCTGCCTGAAATTACCTGGTTTATCTGGTATAACATCTCATAAAGCATTTTAGGCAGAATATCTAATCAATAGAGCAACTTGAATTTATTGTGTAAATCATTTATTTCCATTTATGCAGTCTAGGACAAACAAAATGTTGGAAGGATTCAAAAACATATCTGTGCTTTTCAGCCCAACCATTTTGAGTTTCCTTTTGTTTGGAGACAATGTTTTTTATATACTGCACAAATGTATATTCTATCCCCTAACCATCACACTAACCTTAAACTAACCTTCACACAAACCTTTCTGCATTTTAACATTTTCAGAATAGCATTGATTTATAAGCTGTTTTTCTCGTGGGGACTAAAAATGATAATACAGACATTTGGTCCACACACTGTAGGGTTTATCAGGACCACACGCACACACGTTGTTTCGTTAGGTTTCTATGCATTGTGGGGACTTTCCACAATGTAAGCATGTGAGACTTTTACTATCATTGTGGGGACATTTGGATCCCACAATAAAAACAAGTACACACACACTCACGCACACACAGGCACACTCACTCTGGCTTATAAAAATCCAAGGGAGCAGTGTTGATAGCCTGTACTGGTTAATAATGTCCCAAGCTGATCCTGTCCTGTGTCCACTAGTTTAACTCAAATCCCTGTCTGTGTGCGTGTGTGCAGGTGTAGACACCACTGTAAGGACCTGCCAGCAGTCCCTGTGAAGTCATTTGATTTATAAACATATGCTTATTTGAAATGTAAAAAGGGTAACACATTTTTTAGGGGTTATGTTTAGGTGTGCAACCCGGTCACATGAATTGCGTATAAATAACACGCTGTTGCATTATCATGAAATACGTATGCCAAAGTTCGATTTTGCATGCATAAATACGCCAATGTATGCGTGCACCTCGCTGGAGAGCAGCCATTTTGAAAAGTACATGAAGAGGAAACACTGAAATAATTAAAATAATACTGTTAGGTATAGGGTTTGGGTTAGGGTAGAGGTTGTAATATGCACGCACGCTAACATTAGGTTTTGGGTTTGAGTTAGGGGACCGGTTAATAAGACAAATTGCTGGTTAATATGCACGCGCGCTAAATTGGCGTATCATATGCACGCAAAAATAGGCGTATTTATGCACGCAAAATCGAACTTTGGCATACGTATTTCACGATAATGCAACGCACGTGTTATTTATACGCAATTCATGAGAATGGCCTGGGGATAGACAATAATATTCGACCAGTATAAGAACAATAGGAGTCTATGGCAGGTCCCCATGAAGATACAAAAACAAATGTGTGTGTAGCAGCTAATTTCCTGATTAGTAAATATGGGACATGGTATGAGACCTAAATCAAATGAAATTCATCAATAAAAAATGTTTTTAACAGGCGTTTGCCAAAATAAAGTCTCGTGAATGACTCCATAGAGCTTTACTTCCATCCCAGACATGCTTGAAATCCTTTTAGCGAGCCAAGACAGCATGCTGTTGTTATTTGGATATAATCTTCAGATACTACAGCCACGTTTGTATGTGTTTAGAAGCATGATGGAGGGGAAGACCTCAAAGCTTAATCCTGTGATGTACATATTTCCTCCTGAAGGTTTTCACACCCATGAGCGCTGGCGGAGAAATCATGTGAAATTTAAATTTCAGGACATCTAAAAAGAGGTTTTTTTTCTGGTGTGCTTAATACCCCAGAAAAAAAACACATTTTAAAGTGTATAATGCATTCAGATACGGGAGTTGAAATGGAATATGACTGTCTGCGCTGATGCCTGTGCATTTGTGTGTATGAATAGTGCAAAACTTTAGCATGCGGTATTTCAGTGCATAGACCTGAATCTTTTCAATCTTTTTGACCGACAGGCATTAAATACTCTCAAATATCGCTGCACCATATTCAAATTAAGTCACTGTCATTCTTTTCAACAGAAATGACCTTGTTTAATGGAATAGGATTAGTTTGGGTCTCAACTTTTTACTTTGTAATTATCATTGTTCTAGTACCAACCACCCACAGCAGATAATAAACATAATTTTGTCATTAAAAATTAATCAGTTGACATGATGTAGTAAAGAGCTATAATTACGCAATAAGGTACAAGAAGCTATGCTATGTTGTAAATATAGCCTGACATGTGTTGTTAGACCCAATTGTTGTTATTATCTACCAAATAATAAAAATAACAAGGGTGCAGATGTTTAATAAAATGTTTTTTAATGTTATTTCATTTTTAGGTAAAGTCATAATGCTATTCACAGAACATAAATAACGTTGGCATTCCAAGTTGAACATTCATGAGCATTTTGAGTGTGGATGAGGACAAGAAAGTCAGATGGACTTTGACCACTCGCTGTGTTTTTAGCATCTGACAGATTTGCTTTTTATGTATGCGACCGAGTGGCAGAGAGATGGATGAATAAAAATGTGGGTAAGAGAGGGCAAAGGGGGGGATGACGTTAAGAGAGGGGGCTCTCGGCATGGACGCAACGGCCATCAAACCCAACCTGGTTATTGAAGAGCGGGAGAGAGCGAGGTTGAATAATTGATAGTAAGTATTTCAATAGGCTGCACCCGTCTTTTCTGATGAAGAAAGTGCCAGTCATTTGGGACCTCAGCGCGACTTGAGGTGGGTCAGGAGCGCTGTGGAATGTGCATGTGTGTATGTGTGCATTTGTGTGTGAGCAAATGAGAGGAAAAATGAGAATGTCTGTGCATAATACATGTCTGTGTAAGGTGCATGTTAACAGGTCGTGCAAGCGTGTATTGTAATGTGCAGACCAGAGCGTGTCATGTATATGTAAAGAACCTCTAGCTCAGAGCGGTCCAGACCTGCAGTCTGGTTCTTGTCCGTGAAAGCCCCTCCTTCAGATTTTTCCCAAAAGCAACCAGCATAAATGCGTCCAGGTTAAAGAAGAAAAACGTGTTAGAGGAAGATGGGGAAAACACAGACGGAAATAAAAGTGCTAGTGTGGCAAATCTCAAGGGAACATCGCATTTCGGGCCAGAACTTTTTTTTGCAAGACCTCTCCACCCCAGTGCTTGTGATAGGAGTCTAATGGCCCAAGTGGCTGCCTCAGCCAATCACAGCCTGTCAGAACTGGATGATAGTTGAGTTGAGTTCTGACAGGTACAGCCATTTAGCTCACTATACCTGTGACTGATATTAATGAGATCTCAGGTTGATGTTGCAGCTTATGACGTTAAAAAGCGATTTTACCCCATTGCATGTTCTTCACATCAGCTTTTATGAAATGATTTCATCTAATTACAGATTCGAGCAGATTCTTTTAGACAAACAAACATCACAGGAAGTGTTTTATTGAAATACCAATAAAAAACAACCAATAAAAGCAATAAAAGTGACACTTCTGTACTTGCATAAAAGTCATTTACAGTATTTGAATTGGGGCACAATTGTGTTTTGATTGTTTTCGCATCAATAGGACTGTGATTTCAGAATCTAGCAACTTTAAACTTTATAAACTCTCCGCAGCTTTCTATGTGCGTCTTACTCTCTCTCTAAGCTTGTGAGTAAAGTGGTTGATCTCTTTAGAAGCTCCTGTAGGCTCCTGTAGTGTCTACACCGCATCCAGTGGACAAAGTTTAAAATTATAATGGATTCTAATGCATTCTATTGTCTTTTGCCGTGTCGCAGCACACCGCGTCCAGTGTAGACATGGTGTCTCTCTCTCTTTGACACAGTATTTGCTCTCTTCTTATTTCTTTACCATTTAAAGGAGGTGTTTACAGGTACAGTAACCCCATTTTTCCAAGGTCAAAGTTAATCTGTGTCTATGATTTCCATCTTCAGACCATTTCTCTTCATCTCTTACACACTTGCCTGACCCTGTCCTTATCCTCCTTTTTTATTGTTTTTGTGCTTTATTTTCACAAAGACATGCTACAAACAAGGGAGATCGGGTCTAGATATTTGTTTCAGGGTTGGCGTCCCCTAAATCTTGGTTGCGAAAAAAGCAACTTGTATACCCAACATCAACATTTTTGTATTAATTTAAACCATTTTAATATCAATGATGTAATGCTTTGATGCTGAAAATAACTTACTTTTGTAACAATTGGGTTTTGATTGTTTGCTTTAGCATCAATAGGACTGTGACTTCAGAATTGAGCAACTTTAAACTTGATATACTCTCCACAGCTGTCTGTGCGCGTCTTACACACTCTCTCTCTCTCTCTCTCTCTCTAAGCTGGTGAGCAAAGTGGTTGATCTCTTTAGAAGCTCCTGTAGGGTTACCAATCTACTGCTTTCTGTTTCCAACTCCCATTATGTCTTCAGACATTTCTTCAATATCATCTCAGGCTTCTCCATCACTACACACACACATCTTTCCTCTCTGTAGTTGGGCACAGAGTGTGATTGACAGCATCTTTTTGGGTCTGTGGGTTTGCTGGTTTGAATCCCAAGGCTTTGGTCTTCAGTGGTCCCTCCTGATCTGGTTCTCATCCGGTTCTTAGTTTGAGAGGAAGGGATTTCCACTGGTGTTGTCACCATGGAAAGGTTGGGAAGATTCTTTTTTCCTCTCTCTCGCCCTCCCTCTTTCTCTCTTCTATCAAGGGATTTGCAGTCTCTAAAAGGATCCAGAAAGCTGTTGCTGGATCACACCTGTTCCAGACATAAAATCACACATCACCTTCCACCTTCACAAAAATAGATTTTCTGTTGTTTACATTTTCACAGAATATTAGATGGAAATAAATCGCTAACATTTTACAAACAGGTTCTATTCATTAACATAACTTTTTCAATTGTTTACATTTTTATTGTCCAAAACAAACATATTGTATTGCACAGAGAACATTTGTAACATTAACAACGAACAATATATTTTTACAGCATTTATTAATATCTTCGTCTCTTTATTATGCATTAATACCAGATACAAGTTTTGAGTTATACAAATGCATATTTATTGTAATATGTTACAAATTACACTTATCGGCTCAGAAATAAAAATGAAGATTTAAATGCACGATTTATTTGCTTTTTCATTATAGTAAACACACTCACACACACACGCTTGCACACATGCACACACTCTTTAGCACTATCCTATAATGGGCAATAAGCATTAATTGGGGTGATATTTGATTATGAGTTGTGTCAAAGGTCCTTGTTGGCCAAATGGCTTGTCTCAGTGTATAGCACATGTTTTGATTCTATGTGAGGATTGCTATTATAAACCTGCAGGATTTATGCTGCTTATCCACAAACATGGCTGCCAAAGCAACACTACATTGCAGCATTCAGTGTTAAACTGGAGCTTTTTTGAGAGTGAGCACCAGAATCAGTCCTGGCTCACTTTGTGTGCTTTGAAAAATGAAACAGGAGAAATGATAAAAAAGACCCTTTTAGCAACTATGCATAGTTTTTATTGAATAGTTTTCTGTTTAGGACCAGGGTTCAAATCTCACCCTTATATACAGGACTGTGGAAATGTGTCATCCACACAAAAACGTTTTTAAAATGTTTAATGGTGGAATTGGATCTATGTGGACCAAGTGTTATAGTACTTTTGCTCATACAAAATCCCACTCGAAACAGTGCATTGTACTATAAAAAAGAGGATATTTTGAAATGGGCATGAGTCTTAAGAAACAACAATGCCATCATATGATCTTTTCGCACTGCACTTTACTAACAGCACTGTTTGGTCTTTCTTCTGCCCTTAAGGACAAGACATTGACTAAAGAACAGGAAGTGACTACAAGAAGGTGAGACGCCTGGAAAGTGGCTTGTGTGTGTGTTCTGAATCAATACATGCCTTCACACTTGACCCTTTCCCTCATTTGCCTCTAGCCATAGAGGAAGCGACAGTATAGATCACGGTTCGTGACAGGGGCCGAAGTGTGCGTATGTGTGCTGAAAGAATAGACTAAAGAGTGGAGCAGGACCATCTGTCTTCACAGGGATTGATCAAGATCAGGATCAATCAGGAAATGATTGAACACGGGCAGAGGACAAACCGGTTCAAAAATAGATTACTGGTGGAACCAGGGCGGCTTTGCACACTTTACCCTGGTCTCCCAGTCCCCTATCAGGTCAAGTTCCACATCTATACATGGCTGCAGGAAAAACGTCCCGAGATACCCATTAAGAGATTAAAATAATCAGTGCCCCATAATCTCTGGCTGCATTCCTTCTTGACCCAATCACCTTTGCTTGACCTTTCTTGCACAGGGCAGATGGAGAGCCAAGTGTGCCATTGACAAAACAAGCAAACTATCATTCAGCAATGTCAATGATAGACTGCAGGGTTTGTCTGAGCAAGTGAGTGAGCAAATGAATGGATGGACAAAGAAATAAAGAGTGTAGCAGTAAGAGGCTGGAGGCCTCGGGACTATTTGCTTCAGTAGAAGATAAATTGTTGCATTGGTGAAGTCCATCAGGTGCTTATGCACAGCCATGGATCTTCATTTGACCTTTGAACTATAGGATGCAACTACAACCATTAAAAGTCAGTTGTAGTAGTTACTCTTGTTTTCTAGAAGGGAAAATGTTTGGGATTTATAATGTATTGTTCAATACTGTGATATTACTGCCAAGACCAAATTTTGAGGCAGCTGTAATTTTAAGGCACTGTAGTTTTAGTTTTTAGTTTTCACAGGCTAATCAGGTAGTAAAAATAATCACTTTAAAAATGACACTACAAAAATGATGTTTTTTTTATCATCGACTCACCCTTATGTCGTTCCAAACCTGTAAGACTTTAGGGGCCCCATAATGACAACAATAGGGCCCCATTGACTTCCATTGTATGAATACAAAACCACTGAAACATTTTTCATTCATTCACATTCTTCTGTGTTAGAAGAAGGAGTAGGATACAGGCTTTTAAGAACATGAAATTGAATGAATTATGAAAATGTTTTTGGTCCATTGAAACCAGTCAATGCCACTACCTTTAATTTAAATAACAAAGTCCACATTAAGAAGTTTCTTTATGGCTTTACCTGAACTTATTCATTCATGTTGTTGATTGTGTTTATGTCTGTGTGCTTATACAGAAGTTGTATGTGTTAAACTAAACTACCAACAGAGAGTCTACAGGTTCAGACTGGTGTTTACCCCTCTTAGTCAAGTGTCAAACTCACCACAGTTGTTCAGCTGTGGGGCAGCGGAAGAAGCCAGCCAGTGAAAGTCTATCTTCTGCACAAAGATGATACGTTCTCCTTTAACCTCCTTTCTCTCCATCCTCAAGTGCTTCACTATGTCTCACTCTCACACACTCACACCATCCGGATAATCCAGCGGATAGGGTTAACACAACGCGCTCATCCTATGTGCATATGGTGAATAGACCCTAACGCACACACACATGCATACAATTTCAGTAATCCAGCCGAATGGGTTTACTCATTCAACACACCCCATGTCCATCTGCAGGACTCGCACACAAACGCTCACACACCAATTTACATAGATAGCGCTTAATTCGGCGCGGGCCGCATCGAAGCAGCCAGGCTGTGGAGAATGGCCCTGACTAAGCTGAGAATTTACATGGCTAAGCAAAGTGGTTAACCCCTGGAAGCAGGTCCAGAGAAATAGTGTAATGTGATTTCTCCCTTAATGAAATTTATGAAAGGGAGAACGGCGAGAGAGGGGGAAGGTGTGCGTTTCGGGATTTCACGTTGTCGACTGCCAATGAGGAAAGAGTTTCAAAACTTTTTACAACACAAAAGTAAAGATGAGAATCGTTGCGGTACTCGTAGTCAAAAGCGCTATGGTGAATTATTTTAAAGAGAAAGATATATGTCAGGTTTTGGGTACAGCAATATTTGTGTCTGGTATTTTTATATTTCATACATTTTACTGAACGTTTTTAGTTGCAAAACAGCTGATTCTTGTGTGGTGAATTTCTCTTTCTCTTTCACTTTTCACATTTGTTTTTGATAAAGTTGTGGGAAATCCTTTACAATATTCATATGATCTTTGCCTGAACACTATTTTTGTAAGGGCGATTGATTGTATATATAATAGTATACTGCACATTAATTTTATTGCATTACCTTAAATAGCCTAACAGTCACCTTAAAAATTCACTCAAAGAGCTTGCATTCGCTCTTTTGAAACAACCACAAGGAGACAATAAAAATCTGTATACCTGATGCTTTCTAATGGCACAGAGACCATCCCGGTGAGTTACGAACAACTGTTCAGCTACTCAGCTGTGTTTGTGATGAATATGTAAATATATCTTTACGTGTGCGGGTCAGCATGCTATTGTTTGTTTTTCCTGAATGTGTGTGTGAGAGACTGAAGGTGAATGCTGATCTGAGAGGAAATAGGCCCAGAGTCTGCACATTCGCTCATGTCCGACTCACAGTTTTTCGGAGCAGGTGCTGAGGTAGACTTCTTCATGAGCAAGTAGACCTCACCTCCACCTTACACGCACACACAAACATACGTTATCCCCCTCACCCCCCAGACCCCGCAGCACTCATCATCACAGCGGCGACGCCAATCGATGTGCCGCGCCCCACTGAGCGTGTCTGCGGCAGGCCGAGTGCGGGGCTCCTCCACAGGGATTGTGGGAAATCTGATTTATGATGCCCGTGGTGCTGCTGACCACAAACTTTAACTCTTACGCCACTGTTCCCCTGCACTGGTTTTCTCTCTCTCTCTCTCTCTCTCTCTCTTTTTTTCTTGTGTAATGTACTCTCTTATGCATGGATTTTTAGGTACTTCCTCCCTGCCTTTTTATCATTCTTTTCTTAATTCTTTTTCCTAAAATGTTTTCTAAAAGGAGGTTTTTGTGAAGCTGAACAATATTCTTAACCTGTCTGAATATACCTGACACTATCAAATAATGAATATTTAAAGAGAGGGCCACAGCTGAGGAAGTGATATATTCGTCATGGAAAACTTCATTGTACATTTCGTGCATTCTTTACGTTTTAATTTTGGTTTATTTAGAATGTAATCTCTTGTGAGGCTTCTGGCTCAAAAAGTGCACAATGCCTAAACAAGCACAAAAGTTTGTTAGTCCAACTTCTCAAAACACGCACTGGTACAATTTCAGGCAGACGGATGTGTCTACATGACATTAAAATGACAAATGACTGTTTTGATACAAAAAAATGAAACTTTGAAAGTATATGTAAATATTGACGTTGTATGCATTGATGTTTGGCAGTTTTGTGAGCATGTAAACCTACATACAAAATCTCTCTCTCACTTCCTTTAGTAAAAGGATGTAGGGCAGGTGATATTCAAAGAAGAAGAGGAGAGATGGAGAAAGCTTTGCTAAGAAGGATCAAGAGCTGTGAGATGGATGAGGAGAGGAGACAGATGATACCATTTCATTGGAATCTGTGAAGAAGATGGAAAGAGAAGTTGAGTTGAATCAATTGTGGCAGATGTTCACGGGCACTTTAATGCTAAGCCTCTCTCTTCTGCTCCTCATCTCATGTCCTAAAGTTCACCTGGAGGCACTGCACTTCAAAATGAAAGATCAAATGAGAAAGTGAGAGATGCAAAAGTAAGCACAGGTAAGCCTAAAATTTTACAAATGCATAAAAGTAAACAATCTTTTAATTATTGTAGTAGTTCTGTGTAAGAGTTTGAAATGTGTTAATGCATGTGTCATGTTAAAGGAATAGTTCACCTTCAAAATGAAATTCTGTCATTATACGCCCTCGTGTCATTTCAAACCTGTATGACTTTCTTTCTTTTGCAGAACACAAAAGAAGATATTTTGGTAACAGAAAACTGTTGGTCCCCATTGACTTGCATTGGTTTTGTGTGCATACAATAGAAGTCAATGGGGACCAACGGTTTTTGGGTACCAACATTTTTTTTTAATCCTCTTTTGTGTTTTTCAGAATAAAGAAAATCACACAGGTTTGAAATGACAACAGGTGAGTCAATGACTACAGAATTTTCATTTGGAATTCAGTGTGCAAAGAGCCGACCTGCCTTTTTTAATAAACTAACCAAGTGATCAACTTAAATTTTCATTGTACAAAAAAGAGCAGCTTTTGACATTCTGATAATAGCATCTTTTGTGTTTCACAGAAAAAGTCAAGTTTTAAAACATGGGTAGAAGATTTTTCAGTGTAAATCAAATGATCCGTGAAAAAGGTGAATTGAGGATATCAAGATCATGAATTCGTATTCTGCTGTAATGGTTTATACAAACCCTCTTTTACAAACATGTGTTAGTAATGTTTTAAAGATTGAAAGAAAAGTTTGTTTGCTCAAATATAAGGGGAGTTGGGCATAAATAAGAACATACCAAAAACTTCTATTGTTTTTTTTACGTATTAAATGTACTGATACTCAAACGATAATCCTGTTTTTCTTATGTAATTTCATAAAAAATACTGCTTTATACAAATTGATTTTTTTCTCAGATTTAAATGTGTAATTTTATATCTATAGTATATCAAACCCACCACCACATACTCTGCAATCTTCCTCCAGTAACTTCTTTGCTTGTTGAATCAGCTGTTACACAAACTGACTTATTTATATTTATCCAACCATTGAGACTTTAAGCTGTATACACATTTCTTTAAATATGCATACTTAACACAGTACATTTCTTCTACAGTGTAAATTAATAGATACAAAGACTTCAGACCTCCAGAGTCCAAAGCTTTTTACACATGATACTGAAGAGTTTCTAACTAAAGATTTAGCTCTTTATGTAAATCAACAATATGTAAATCTCAAATCTATGCACATGCCTCAAACTCCCAAATACGAATACATTTAACCTCTCTCCCCCATATACACGAATTTGTAGCTAATCTAAATAAGGACATACATAGACTTATTGTATATACATTTCTGTATTTACATATGCTAATTATACTGAAATTACAACTGACAATACAACATAATATTTTTACACCTAATAGAAGTACTGTATTTTCATAATGTTTTATGTTTTTTATGTATTTATAATATATTATACATTTTATTAATGAATCATTTTTTGATCCCAGATGTCCCCAATGGTAGTTTTGTCAGATTTAGCTACCTTTTGTGGACAAATCTGTCCCCAAAGTATAGCCAAGTCAACCTGTGCATATACACACACAGTGCTGTGAGGGCTTTTGGGGAGTAGGTGACAGGGAGAGAAAATAATTGCCATTCCCTGAATAATACACCCAGATTTCCACATCTCATCCATAATTACCCCCGGGGCTGATACAGAACAGGAGAAAGTACGAGAGACAGAGAAGAAAGAAGAAAGAGAACAGGTGAGAGAGAATGTTAAAAAGAGTTCACTGCCTGATCATATGTGTGTGGACGTGCCACAGAGGATTATTTAAAGTCCCATAGGTCCTTATTATGTATTCAGAGACTCAAAGCGTACGCGTGCACTCGTGTGTTATGTACTTGTTGATGTTCATTGTTTTTAACACGCATATGTCTATGACAAACAGTAATCCAAACAGTTTTCTCTAAAAAAAAGCATTAAAATGCACTATTTTTCAAAGCGCTGCCGGCAGAGATTAATTTGCATTGATGCTGCAAATTAACACATGAGTTGGAAAAGAATATATCAGCGTGACACTCTTAGTATCTGTACTGCGTGTGGGCCCATGGGAAAAAAACAACACTGTTATTTTTTTCTGTTATAAAGCTTAAAAAGTGTAATGTACATAATAACAATAGTGTGGAATATTGGATAAAAATGGTTTGGCTGGGATGAAATGATATTGTGGCAGAATATACAAGTAGTTGAAAAACATTCACCACTCAATGAGACACCTTACATTAACTGAAAAACTCTCTTTCCTATTTAAAAATATTTGTGGATGTGTTTTTTTTTCCGGTTGTAATGTGGTTACATTTGTTCATGCAAACATGAAAAAGCAACAACAACAACAGTAGTAATAATAACAATAATAATAATGTATTATTCATATTGTTGTTAATTTATTGATTTTGTATTTATTAGCATCATCAGTGGGTTTGTTTCTGTATAAGCAACCAATTGTGAGAGTATCAGAGAATGTAGCCTAAAACATTCATCCCTTCCTCATTGATCTGATGTGTGTGTGAATATGAGACTCTCTCACTTCATCTGTAATTCTATATTCACTCCTAAGAGGCTTATGTTTAATATCATAGATGTGCATTTGATGAGATGGCAAGTTCTGAAATGTAGCTTTGATAGCTATATCAATATCTCATCACTTTTTCATATCATTGACAAAACACTGCGTCTGTATCTGCCCTGCAGACACATAATTTAAAACGGCCACAGCTCACATTAGTACAGTTCTGTCTAGTTGAGATCTTAGTATATTAACATGCCATTGTTCATGGTTCTTTCATGGCTCTTTGGTTTTCTTTCACATATGACAGGAAAAATCACTTTCTTCACACATCTATAACATGTGAAAAACACACCGAGTACATTCAGATCCAACCAATCACATATGTTACACTGCACAGTGCTCTACGCAAGCACACAAACTGAGGCACTCATTCTCATCCTCTTTAACCCAGTGGGAATTGTGGGTGATATATTTGTACTGCTTTTCACTTATTCTTGCCTCTTTGCCTCTCCATTACACAGCGCGTATCTCTGTGTGGTTTGCATCAATCTGACTAGAAAAGAGCAATCCCCAGACAAATATTAACACGGCACATGAAAGAGTTAAAACATTCTACATATAAATAAAATAAATACAAAAAAAATAATAATAACTACATGTGATTGTTGTTTGCCGTTTTTGTTTTACTTAATAATGGCACTTAGGTTAGTAAAACGCTTTGGTCTTAAGGGAAAATGTTAAATGCTCCCTATTTGTTAGCCGCTTTGGTGAAAAGCATCTGCTAGATGAATAAATGTAAATGTAAACTTTATGTCCGTTTAACATTTAGAGGTGACATACATACACATCTAGTCCATTTAAAATTTGAAATAGTTTGCAGTCTTACGGTCTCACAGTCTTCCAAGTGCCTAAAATGCCTCACAGTACTGTATTTTCCCAGTCAGTTGTTGTAAGAATCTTGGATATGTTTCCACTCTTTTTTTAATCCCAGACTGACCCTCGATGAATATGCACTTGTTTTCTTTGAGGTACTCAAGATCTGCAAAAAAATGCCTCTTTGTTATTTTCACTAGTTTGTCCCATTGCAAATAAATTAAATACAACACAATTATTTCATTTGGAATTTGAAAGCCAGTTGTCATTAGTTCACAGAATTTAACAAAATGTATCATTTTACTTATATATACAGGTATATACAGTATATATATATATATATATACTGTATATACACTGTATATGTGCGTGTGTGTTTCTCTCTGTCATGCCTTACCTTACACCATCCTTTGCACCCCCCCCCTCTCTCTCTCGCTCTCTCAGTCCGTTTCCTGGTGTGTCGGGACTGTGTAAACGGGTGTCAGTGTGGTTGATTGGGGATTAGAATGGAGGTTTATTCACTGCGGGGAAAGTGATGCGGTGATTAGCGTGCTAGTCGCGGTGCCAGCCGAGTGCTGCTGAATTAGCAGCATGTTTGAATGAGATAAAAGGGCCAGGCTTACCCCCTCCACCCTGACTCCACCTAATCCCACTACAGCTGTGAAATGAACAGGCCTCTCCCGGCCAGCCAGGCCTCAACCTGCCTCAGACCGCACTCGCTCACACACTCGCACACTCATATCCCTGGTCTAAAGCTGTCAACAGCACCCACGAGACTATCACCTTCTGTACCCGCTATTACCTGGACCATCTCTAACAGTATGTTAACTGTGGTAAAGTCATCATCTCCCATATCCTTGTCCATCTTTGATGTAAGATAATCATTCTTTTTTATTCCTGAATGTAAAAATATTGTATCCTTGCAGTAGTTTCTGTGCGCTAAAAGCACACATAAACATAGCTGACAGAACCCCCCTCCATTAGCTTGTGGCATTTGCTCAGTGACAGTGTTACCTGTAGCAGTCCTAACTGGCAGGGACAGGTTTCAGACATGATAAAATACAGAACAATAGTAAAACTGATGAGCCAAACAAGGCAAAGATACTGTAAACATACCGTAAATAGGAAATTCACTCCTCTTTGCCAAAAAAAGTCACACACACATGGTAAACTGTGTGTAAGTCCTATATTTTAGGTACTACGTTATTGCAGAAACTACAGTAAAAGGCATACCTTGGCATAAAAGCTCTCACTGAAAATATCATGTTACAACGATGACGTTTTCTGTACTTGTAAGGGTTAGAAAGTGAGGGTAGGCATAGGGTAGACATACTGTGTTAAAACATGACATGACGATCAAGTTAAAATGAAATATGGTTAACATTTTGTGAAAAACGGATACATAAATACATATACTGTGTAACATAATAAATGGTTTAATGGAATTGTAATGATACAGCATAAAAGCTGGATCTAAGTGCAATAGTTTTAATAAAACAAGTGATATTAAATAACCCAAACTAACCAAGGAACAAAGAACATCATCAACATGCAAACACAACCAGACAACAAACAAAAGAAACACATGTCGGACCAATCAAAGATGAACGCAATTAGGGCGGGGCCACAAGACTACAACTAAACTTGAACTGCATCCCAATTCGCATACTTATTCTATGTCCTTAAACTATCCCTGCGTCCCAGTGTGAATACTATCCGTTCTAAATAGTTTCGAAAATTCTATTAGTATGTCCCAAAATCTTAGTAGTTGAAATGAGTATCCATCCATAAAGTTCCCGGGTGGTCTACTGATTTTGGTGAAAATTCAAAGTGTAGATCAAAGCACACTCAAACGGCTGATACAACCCACCACGAGATGGCCGAGTTTAGTTGCACTACACAGAATTAATAAATTAAATGCATGATGCTTAACTGTCACTAAATCAATAAATTCAAATATACAGTAAACATTGCATGACAAATAATAAATGTTTAAAACAAAAAGGAGTAGTATTGTAATGTTTGAGGATCACAGGCAAAAATCGTTACTTCCGTCACAGAGTGTGCATTCTTATTTAATATGCACTCAAAAGTACCTACTATTCCAAAACACAACACAGTACTTATATTATGTCTAGCATAAGTAGGCGGATTGGGATGCAGGGTACTGTTTTTGTTTTGGAAAAGTATACTCTTTTTAGTGTGTAGTAAAACAGTATGCACACATTGGGATATACTAACAGGAAACATAAATCCCAACTGTCTCCTAGACGACAATGCATTTAAGAATTTCTTTATTCATTATTTGTTATGTAATGTTTACTGTATAATTCAATTTGGTAATTTGGTAAAGCTTATAGATTTATTAATGTATTGTAGCAAACTGGGACACAGGACCTATTTTACTAATAAGTTATATTGTATTTTACTATACATTGTAAAGCTATAGTGTTTGTGAAAATAAAGTTAACATCATAAACATATGTGATACCATGAGTAATGTAAAAATGCACAAATATGTTTCACGTTGAGAAATACTTACAGCACATGGTGTAAAAATGGCAGCTCAGCCGCCACATGCTGTTACTCACAATTAGGTGGCCATATGCAAATTTCTCTGACAATTATATATCCTCTACTTTTGAATTAAATAAAACCTTTATTTTTACCCCTGCAAGTATTTTAAAATAGCTTTTGTTTACCAATGGAGAAATGGAGGCAGAGCAACAAAACAATACTAATTGACTTCATTGGCCAGCTGGTGCTAAAGCCTGACAACCATAATACAAGATGACTGCACCATACTTATTTTTTTGTCAAAAAAGCCCCCTCCCCTTTATTCTCTATATTCTCTCCCTCTTGCTCCCTCTCTTTTCCATATTTAGAGACCCACACATTATTATTTGCCATCTTTATTCTGCTGACTCTGCTGTAAACAAATGAACTGAGATGTACGGCAAACATTATTGGGTAAGATGGCCAATTCTTGCATGGGACCATTAACAAAATGGGCCCCTTCCTTTGTATAATAGTGCTTGCTTTGTCATAAGGGAGGTTTAATTTTCCACAGTTTAAACATTATTTCCTAAGTTACAAGCAGTTAAAGCAATTAAAAGGCAAAACACACTGATACTTGCATTTGCTTGGGGGAGTCGGAGCTTTGTCTTATATAACAGCTCCTTTCGTGAATTACAATTACAAGCACTTTACATAAAACAGAGGAGTCTCACAGCCTTCAGATGTTTTGACAAAAATTACCTTTCGACTTTAAAGTACAGTAACTACAAATGAAGCTATGTGTAATCGTGGGACTAAATATAAAGATGCAAAAGGCTATGTGTACATTCCCATGCACTCTCTCCCTGTCTCTCAGATGTCAGATGTCTCTCTCCTCCAAGTCTTCATTTCTCCTTCTTGTTATCTAGATAGACAGAGAAATAAGCAGTTTTCCCTCTGATTCGTTTAGGGAGCATCTGCTAATATCATATTGATGATAATTTCCCTGTAATGCACCATTTGCACTAATTGTGATGCAGGGAGTGAGTAATGTTATCTGACGGCCCCTCGGCTTCTTCACTGCTCTTCACCACTTAATTTTCTGATCGTCCCAGAGAGAGGAGATGTGACAAACTGGTCATAAACCAACCTCCTCCTCCCCTTTTTCCTCCAGGACCTCTACTGCTGAAGTGTGCTATTTATTTAGTTGTTTTTAGATTTAATTATTCCGCTAGTTTTATTTCTGTTTGACAGTGAGGTGACTAGGGAACAGTAGGTGTCCCGGAACAATTTTTGAGCACCTAAAAGAGTGACAGTATATCCATTTTCCCAAAGGGACGTTTTTCTGTGGTCTTATGATGTTGTCAATGAGCGTGAATGTGTCTTCTGATGTAACACAATATCTTCTAACCTAAGGAGAAACCTATGATGAAAAAAAAACGTTTTTTTTTGTTTGTGAAGGCAAATTGTGTGACTGTGTGTGTGGGGTGGAGGTATTTTTGCAGGTTTCTTTGTTTTCTTGTGGTTCTGCATGAGAAAACCTCCAGTGCTGAGAAAGCATGTCTCCACACACAAAGAAACCAATGCCTATACGCGAACACACGGCAAGGCTTGAGGGCACAGGTAAACCTCTGGAGGGCTCCATACTTGAGAAAAATAACAAGGCTATTGTCACCCTATGTGGAGGTCACACTTAAACAAGCAGAGGCAAGCCAGCAAAAGACACACACTTCTCCTATCCCTGCAGATTAAAAGGACAAAGAAATAAATCATGTGATCTATTGCGCATCTGTGTGGAGGAACATGAGGAGAAGTTTAGGAAACCTTAGATGAGTTTTGGAATTATTTTCTTTTAAATTACCACAACTCCTTTTTGTCTACATAATCCAACAGTACGCTTCTTCTCTGATCAATTTTTTTAGGCGAGACCCCATAACCCCAACTATTTTTTGTATTGAACCCCCACACAAACTCTGGATTGTAAACATTTTAAAAGGATAATTCATCGAGGAAAATACCCTTTTGTTAATTCAAACTTGCATGACTTTCTTTGCATGATATTTTGAAGAATGTTGGTAACCGAACAACAGTGATACCCATTCACTTCTATTGTATGGACACAAATACAATGCAAGGCATTCTTCAAAATACCTTATTTTGTGTTCTGCGGAAGTAGTCCAACAGGTTTGAAATGACAAGATTTTTATTTTGGGTGAGCTATCCATTTAAGGTGTCATTTAGTACATTTATTTTCCTCGGTTGTTGGCTAATCCTCAAATAAAGGTAATTTTAGGTCTTGACTAAATATCCTCACAATGTAGGCAAAACCTGATCAAACAAACAATCAATCTGTCCACGGTGTTTGAGATGGTAATGGTCCATATGATCTGTATATTCTATTGTAGTCCTTGTGAAAACAAACATGCATAAATACAAACACACATGTCCCTATATAGACAGCACCCTGTTAATCAATAGTTCTCATAGATTGTTGCTTACAGCTGCAGCAGAAGAATGAGATGTATTTGCATATATATAGGGCTGAGTGAACCCATGCACTTTAAGGATGATCAAATATGCTGACCTCAGCATTATGTGACCCAATCAAGTTTGTGTGTGTGTGTGCGGGGGTGTGTGTGTTACCATTGACCTCAATCCAGACAAGGCCTCTGAAGAGATTTCATGCGGTACAGTACAGAATATTTGTTTATGTAGTGACACACCAAGAGTTTGTTGGCCTTGGACCATTAATGAGCAGCGTTTAAGATCGTGGCCATGAACGCACAACGGACTTATCCCTGAAGTCCACTTACAACTTTGAGAAGATGAGAACTCAAGTTTACCATTTGTTTTTTATTTTGTTTTATTGATGAGAATTAACGTGAAGCCATGGAAAAAATGAACGTGTGTTGTATGTATTTCATAGATGTTGCATAGTCAAGCCTTTCGTCATCAACATTAGTTTTTTTAATAACCAAAACAAACAAAAATATGAATTATGTTTTTCTTTGTAGTAATAACAGTATGAAAAGGAAACGAACAGGAGGTTCGGCGATGACGTATCTGTGTCTCTGTTAATTAACAAAGGGACCAATTAACGCTGTTCTTCATTTGAAAAGACTCTCAGGAGACCAATGCTCCTCGAGAAAGAGAGCGAGAGAATGAAGGTACATACACACAAAGCAAGGTTTTTTATAGTAAATACACACCTTAGAAATAATGTGATTATGAAATATTAAAGTAATGTGAAATTGTGGTTCCTAAAAAGGGATTTTAAAGCTTTACATTTGACAGAAATTAAAGTATCTTTACCAGAGAGGAGACACCTGCTGGCTATGGAGAGTGACCATGTAATTTTTGTGAGAGAGAAAGCACTATATGAGGATTTTTATTTGCTGACTCATCACATTTCATTCCGTTTTCATCACATTTCAAAATGTTTTTCTTTTACCCCAGAAGAATAAGCTGAGTAAACTGTGATGTGGGTAAGGAAAATGGGCATTTATAAAGACAGATGTGTATTGAAAGGGAAAGATAAAAATCTTGAAGCTGAAGTATTGCAGCTCTGTAACGGCGTGTAGCAGTAATCCAGTACGCTTGGCGCGGATCACAATTTAAGTCTACAGAAAATAACAAGGAAAGAACCAATGCCTAACAATGAACAGAACAAAAACAGGGGTGTGCATAGGCTGAACACAAGAGTTAACAAGTGAACTACAGGTGACAATGACTAGTAACCAAGGCAGCTAATATGCGTGGTGATAATGAACTGAAAGTAAACACAAGGAACCTAAACACACTAAAAATAAACATAAACATGACAAGCTCCACATTACAGCATGGCCGGAATCAAAAAATAATAAATAATAAAGGGTACTATAATAAATAATAAAATAGTAAATTCTCTCATATTTCATTGGTCAGTCAAACAAGTAGCTCTGCCACAAACTCCATTGTCTCCACTGACTATTCTAACTGTTTAAACTTACAAGAAAATCTTTTAAAACGCCACAGTGTCACAGGGGAAGACTTAGTTAGGATGAACTGTGCCTGCTGGTAGCGTTATTTATTTGCGTACTCTGTCTGCATTGTTTTAGCACCCGATTCACTAGGGAATTATGGCAGGTAAACAAACACAGCCCCAAAATTTGTGCTGGGTGTAATTTGCATGTCACAATTCCCAGTGCAGAATACGTCTGAAGTGTTGGGTTCTGAAATACTTTACTGAGACTCTTTAGTGTTTATGAATCATTTCTTTAAAACACCAGAAGTCTGTATGTATTCCTTTCTCCATTATTTCATCATATTTATTAAATTGCTGCAGCTACGATGCATAAAACATCAATATCAACACAATAACACACTGAAATGTCAGTACATTATTTAATCTGTCTGTAAATACTGAATTGTCTCTGCATATTAGAGCATTCTTAAAAATATTTACATTTTACAAATTTCACAATTTAAGATGTTACTTATACCTTGTCGACATTATATATATTTACTAATCCTATGTTTTTTAATAGCGTTTTGCTCAAGATTCTAAATACATTCTTCGAGAGTAAAGCTTGTCTGAGCGTGGCGAGCGGGATCAATGCAGATATTCAAAGTTGGCCCTACTGCACTCGCAGTCCATTTAATGTCTCTGTTCCACCACCCTGCTTTCGGCTGATAACACTTACCACACTCCACTTGTTTCAATACTATACAACTTTAATTAAATCAGGCCATGGCCAAGGTTAAGTTCTATGCATTTCTAAAAGATCCTAAAGCAACACAATGGCTAATGAAGTCCACAGTAAAATTACAATGCATAGAAGTACTGTTCTTTCCACAGTATGGGATGGTATCAGCATATTACAAAACCCCAGCATTAAAATCACACATAACCGGTAGACTGAAATATATACTGTATTAACAGTATATATTTTTAGAGAAAATGGTTGATTTGACTTGGATCATCTTAGTGTGATATGTAGTCTAAAGTCTATGAATGAATAGCTTCGAGTTGATTCTGTTAAAGATAGCACAAACAGACAGTGCTGGCTGACAGGAGCAGTTAAACTCAGTGTAACTGGAGGCCAGAGACATCATCCCCACAGAGTACCTCAAACGCTATTATCGCACCCTGACAGCATCAGACTAAATATTGTCACAATGTTGTGGGTTCATCCAATAAATCTACACTGACTGAGCCTGAGGGATCAGACACTCTCTCTGTCTCTCACACACATGCACAGACTACACACATAACTGCCTCTTTGACTCAAACACTTCAACTCTGAAACTCACACCCTTTCTGTCCTGTTTACTGCAGCTGTTCGCTCTTTTTTTTTTTTACATTTATGAGCCAAACCAAAGTCAAATGCATTAAATAATAATTTCACACCTGTGCTTGCATATACAGTACCAGGGGAAAAACTCATTGTGCTGTTTTAATCCACAACATGTCACATGGTTTTCCAGTGTCATAGGTTTGATACTCTTTTGTAAATAACAATTTGTCTTGCCTGCGTTGAAGCGCTCTTTGAATTCTCCAGATAAAATGTACATCAAAATTGGTGATAATTTGTTTTTTGTTTAATCTCCTGGTTGACCGCACAAATGTTCAGTCCTTGGTTTGTTCCACCTAATGCTCCTTCTATCAGATTAATGATGAAATAAATATGTAAGATTATGATTTGGACAGATGTCACACTAATGATGCCAATAAAAGGAGGATCGAGATGATCATGATGTCTTCACCTTTGGTGACCACATTGACACTGGCGGTGATAAAGGCGTCAGGAACAATGTCTAAGGGAATTTACCTTCAATCAATAAGTCTCAATAAGACACAGATTTCAGAACTGTTTCCTCCATAATAGACAGCTTATTGTGCAATGACTCGTCTAAATTTGACTGGGAAAGAAAGAAGACAAAAGAGATGTGAATCTACTACATCCAAAGACAAAAGAAGATACAAAAGATTGTCAGTGGATGAATGAAGGGCAGATGGACAGATAAACAGACAAAAGTGTGCACTTGGTTAGATTGGCCCAATATTGGTTGAAAAAATAATGAATGCAGCTGATGATTTGGTGCAAAAACATGTATTTGATTATGAGGAACAATCCAAGCAAATAAAATCATACAAAATATAGATGAAACTCCATTGACCAACAGGATCATGACTCAAAAAGTTAAGCACCGCCCACCATGACATCTATCAGCAGCATAGCTTTTATTTAAGGGAGCGTTACTGTACATGTAGGGCAACACCGCTATATTAACCCATGAGCCATTTTCCACTTCGTCATGCTTCACATGTCAAAGGAATAATTAAATCTATCAACCTTCCATTTTCTTTCGTCTCTCATGCCAATCCTCCATCCTGCTCTTATTAATGTTAATTTCATCATAAGTCTTTTTCAGCTCAATAAACTGCCCCTCCCTCCCCAAATCAAATTGTTACTGATCACAGTTGATTGCTGAGCCATGCACACATGCTGTACGCATATACATATATGCATGTCATTGTCAATGTCTGTCATTTGCATTCCTCCATTGCATATTGAAAATTGAAATAAGTTGGTCAATATTGTCATTTATATGTCAAATTAACATTTGTGCATGTATACAAATACATGTATGCAATGCATGTATGCATCTACTTAAACATCCTAGTTTGATTTGCAACTATTTTTAATGCTGTTGTGGAAAAACATATTGTAAAAATACAAATAAAATGAAAAATTGTAATTAAATTGAATACTTTGTCATAATTCAGAGCAGTGGCTAATTATTTAAGTGACAGTAAGATTTTGATGGCTGCAGGCCTTAGATGAAAGAACACAGCACTACTGAAATGTGATCATTTTCATTCTTTATCGTTTGAAATGATGCTGTTGGACTGGGTTTGGATTGTATGTGATGAGACTTTCTATAGTGATTTATCTTTTCTCAATCTTTATACACACACGCCAAGTGATGGCTTGAGTACACAGCATGTATTGATTGAGCTACGAGCACTAATGGAAATGATGCAGAGATTGAAAGACAGTTCATTAGAATTGCTGTTTGATTAAAGAAAAGCTGATCAGTTGTGTGTATGTGTATGTGTGTGTGTGCGTGTGCGTGTGTGTGTGTGCGTGTGTGTGTGTGTGTGTGTGTGTGCGTGTGTGTGTGCGTGTGTGTGTGTGTGTGTGTGTGTGTGTGTGTATGGTGTGTGCAAGAACATAAAAAAGTACATTCATGTAGTGTTAAATTAAATTTTTTTTAAAATGTTTCATACTAATTTGCTTACCTTATTAATGACACGTATCGCCTTAAAACTCCCACTGTGATTCAACAAAAGAACAATGAACAGTTCAAAATAAATTTTCTCTCATATCTGCCATGTTATTTTTTAGTGTAAAACATTTAAGGAAAAAATATTAAAAGTAGATTTTCCATATATTCTATTTAAAATCACACAATATTATGTTATATATATATAGTTCACTGATCTTGAGATTTCATTTTAATTAAAGTCCCCCTGTGGTCAATAATTTTAACCCTTAAAAGAATAATTGTTGATCATACAAATTACATATTTAGTTTCTTCCTGTGAAAATAAATGTTCTTTCTTTAAAATAGCTTGAATGAAACTCCACTCTTCAGCTTCATTAAGTATATGCAGATACATGAATATGCAAATGAGCTCCACCTCCACTCAATCGTACTCTGAAAAGTGAAACTGAGAGCTGACACAGCTCTATCAAATACTCCGCAATGGTTTAAAATGATAAATTTGCACATGGTTTGTCGTAAAGCATATTAAAAACACTACATAAACAACATTAAAGGTCCAGTATCTCATTTTTTGGAGGTATAATATACATAATGTCTTCAGATGTGTATAAAGAGCTTACACAATGAAATGTTATGTTTTTATTACCTTAGAATGAGCTATTTCTATCTACATACACAGTGGGCACCCGTGCATATAATTCGCTATGTTCTGTCAGCCGTCATAGTGTTTCGAACAGGAGGGGGAGGGGTGGAGTGAGCGGTTGGTTGCAATTCGCAACCTTGCAGCTAGATTTCACTGACTGGACCTTTAAAACTAGATTTTTACCACAGGGGGGTCTTTAAAAAAAGTATGATCCATTCACAAAATACTGTATCATGTAGGTCATTCACTGCAGGAGAAGACAGTAAATATTACACAACTTGGTTGTGGTCATTACAAAGCAAAATCATATAGACATGTGAAAACTTTAAATGTTGCAAGACTCACATGAGCTACTTTTATGGTGCTTGCTTAGTAATTGTGCTTTTAGGAACATTTGGAATAATAAACCGAGAGGGTCAGCAAATACCTGAAGTTATATAGAATAGCTGTGTGAAGTTTCATTAAAAGGATCATTTTGTGCCCCAGATTTAAAAAATGAACTGTTTCTTTAATGTATCGGGTTCATCCGCTGATATCAGAATGGCCACAGTTTGTGTTTGCTATCCAGGCAGGTAGAAAATCGGGATGCTTAACGTCATCGGTTCATCCCTCCATTCATCCCCTCTAACCCTCGGTTTCCTTTTCTTTTGGCTATAGGGCCATTGCAAAGTGCTTGACCACCAGGGTAAGCTGGCTGTCAGAATGGAAACTGCTTGGTGCAGCAAGTCAGTGACTCAGAAAACTTCCCTAAGTTTCTCTCCATCTCCACTCCAAAACACCCCCCACACCCCACCCCATTCTATATCTCTCTCCTCCTCTCTCGCTCTCACACTGCCTCCTTTTAGTCTCCCTTGAAATTTCTTTGAGAAGATTATCCGCAGGTAAGCTTGTTACCGCGGTGATCCTGCGTCAGCAGCTCTTGCTTTTGGAGTGACCACTCTATGAGCGTGTATCCGCGTGTGTGTTGGGTAGAGCAGGTCAGGGAGGATCGGGGGACAGTGTGTGTGTGTGTGTGTGTGTCTATGAGATGATGGGTGAAGCATCTAGCCAGCCTACACTAACGTGGTGTGACGACATCATAAGACGTGGTAAATGTCTGTCCGGGTGGTTGAGACAGGCATTCGGGGGAAGGAGAAAAGAGGGGATGGAGGAATGGAACGGTGGATGGATAGAAGGATGAACGATGATGCAAAGCTGAGCTCACGGTCTGTTGCCAGTTTCACTTTGCACATACTCCTGTCTAGAGTAAATTATTGGAGGATAAGGAATTTGACCACCATTTGACTTTACAGTTCAGAGAGACTGATCTTTTTATCTCTTTAATTAGTGGGTGGAAAGAGTGAGATGGATAAGAGTTGATATTGGATGGGTTGGATGGGGTTGTTTACACTTTTTGATTATATTTTCATATAGCCCACTTTCTTCTGCAGCACACAAAAGAGATTTAGAAGAATGTCGGTAACCAAACAAAGGCGGTACCCATTCACTTATTGTACTGACACAACACCAATGCAGCCTACCGTCATTGTACGGTTACCAACATTCTTCAAAATATCTTTTGTATTCTGGGAAAGTAAGAAAGTCATACATGAAATGAAATGAAATGACATGAGGGTGAGTAAATGATGACAGACTCTATTTTTTGGGTGAAGTATCCCTTTAAACACTCCACAGTCTTCTAAATCCCATACTGATTAAATTATAATGATTCTTAACAATGGGTAATGTGTTATAGTTTAATTTCCAAGTACATGCAAATAGTGAATTCACTTTACAAGCGAGTTGTTGAGCATGTTTTTTTGTGGACACATTAAAGCTGTATGTCTATCGTCAGATGGAGAGACTTATGGAAGGCTTTCTCTCCTGGCACTGCGATGCAGCTTTTGGACTGCTGCTGTTCGTGGGAAGAAAAGAGAGATAAATGGACAGAGAGAAGGATGAGGGGATCTATTCTTCCTGTTATGGAGGGGAAATCTGCACAAATCTTCTCTTGTTAGAGGCAGAGGGACAGAAAGAAAGCGAAGGATCAAAGCTGAGCTCTCACAGCAGGACAAACAGAGTGATTTTTCTAATCTTGACTACACCTGTACAGAAGACAGCAAGGCTTGTATTCACCTCAAACTCTCAGTGTGTGTGACACGGTTGAAGACAACAGCACTGCATATACAGAAACAAAGAAAGGAAGACAGACAGATGGATAGATAGATAGACTGAAAAGAATGAAGAAAAAGTCTTTTTGAGACTTTATAGATTAAACAGATGTACCAAGATTAATTTTATAGCAAACTGAAATAGCTCTTTGCAATAGCTGTGTAATTAGCCCTCCCTGTAGTTCACCTGTGTTAATGAACAAAAGCCAGATATCTGCTTTTGTGAACCCGAGAGAGACCCGGGGGACTCCCTGACACGGAGGTGAGAAAATAACAGCGGTGGGCTCTTCACTGCACTTGTAGAACAGGGGTAAAGACATGCATATGCTGGAGCACAGGAAGGAAAAAAGACCACCGCAGGGGAATTAACCTGTGTGCTCCACGAGGTGACGATACCTCTTTCTCGTGTTGGAAGTGAATATATTAACAGGTAGAGAAGAGCTGATGAGTAATATTTGAATAGATTAGCAGATGTTGTGCTCGGAAATAAACCAAGCATCTGCATGAGAAAGAATTATTTTGTTTCTCATCAAAGTTGGGTTTCGTCATTGGATTTGGATAAGGCGAGAGTTTATGCTGTTATAATATGATCTCAAGGCTTAACACGTTTTGCATTGTGTTATTTAAAATTATTTTAGATCCTAGTTTGTATGAGGTATGGATAATTTGTTGCATTGTTGCTTTAATTTTGTTACAATTTCAGACAAGGGGTGTGAGTGGGTGTCTGTACGTGTGTGTCTGTGTGTGTATTTCATCCAGTTATTTAAGAAACAAATTCATTCATTCATTCATTCATTCATTCATTCATTCATTCGTGTACTTCAATTCTAATAGGCTAATGTCTTCATTTCGAATTTTGATAGTTTGCTAAATGTGTGTGCGCGCCTGTATGTGCGTGCAGGTGGTACCCAGCCTTGATACTTTTCTTTCATGAACACAACCGTGGCCTACAAAACACTGTGACGCATTTATGCTGACCGCTACAAATAGATTAACGAGCTAAAGATCTGGGGAATGTTAATTAATTTGATTATACGCAGCGGGCCACGGGCCTGCGGTGGAGGGAGAGTGAGCAGGGCAACGGGAGAGGAGGGATGGAGGGATATTCTAATCTGGGATGGATGGGAAGATGTAATGGAGTTTTGGCAGACTGACCACACCGCACCTAATTTATAGTGTGCACTGCCACATAGTCAATGCTGTTTTAATTCACCCCCATACTGAAGCATCCACCCTTCCCATCATTATCCCCTCTCATTAATGGAAATCTAATCATCCACCCCCCTATGAATGCACACACATGCGCACACACACACACTTACATTTATACACACCATTCATTTTATTAAGCACACACTAAAATATTTACAGCCGTGGAAAAAATTAAGAGACCATTAAAAATTTTTTTTTTTTCGAAATTTACAAATCATAGGTTTGTTTTTAAAGTAAGATGATTATTTTAGTTTTATTGTTAATTCCGAATAAAAATATTGTTTTTTCATTTGCATATATTTACAGAACATTGAAACAAATTGGTAAAAAAAAGCAATGAATGAATACTCTAAAGAATACATATTCATGTTAAAACATTTACATTACATTTTCGCATTTGGCAAATGCTTTTATCCAAAGTGACTTACATTGCAAATACTAAACAGTTTCTAAGTATATGCAATCCCTGGGATCGAACCCATGACCTTGGCATTGCTAGCGCCATGCTCTAACCACTTAGCCACAGGAAAGCTTAAAACAACACAATACAAATGTAAAAAAAATATCCTACAGAGACTAATTGTCACAATACACACAGAAATGCTGATAAACAACTGAAATGATTATAAAAAAATTGTCAAAGTAAAAAAAAGACAATGTTATTACAACCTGCAGATTATATATACATACCTGTATAATCAAAACTTAAGTTATACATTTCTTAAATTTAAACATTTTCAGCTGATACATTGATATATGTGAACCTGGACAACAAAACCAGTCTTAAGGGTCAATATTTTGAAATTGATATTTTTACACCACCTGAAAGCTGCATTAATAAGCTTTCTATTGACATATGTTTGTTAGGATAGGACAACATTTGACCAATATATAACTATTTAAACTCTGGAATCTGAGGGTGCAAAATATCGAAACATTGAGAAAATCGCCTTTAAAGTTTTCCATCAGAGGTGCTGTAGCAGGCCACCCACTCAGAAAAATAAAGTTTTGATATATTTACAGTAGGAAATTTACAAAATATCTTCATGGAACATGAAATTTACTAACAGTAAATAAGTATAGGATATTATCCTAATCATTTTTGGCATAAAAGAACAATAAATAATTTTGTATTTTTGGCTATTACTAAAAATATGTTCTACTTCAGACTGGTTTTGTGATCCAGGGTCACATATGTGTACTGTATACATTGCAAGATCTGCTTTCTCTTTGGGAGAAACAATTATTCCCACTGTTTTGCAAAAGCTTGTTTAATGTTAAACAATAAATTGAAAAACAATATTTTGATGAAAATGTCAGAATTGCCAGAATTTAAACCATTGTGACAAGGGTTGTGTGGCGGTTACTGGTCCAGACTGCCTCTATGTGTGTGTATTGCTAGACAGTGACACACACGATGTAGGTAGACCATAACCAAGGTGACAAGGCCAAGCAGTGGCAGCACAGCAACTGTCACAGCCTTTAAATATCCTATGGTGACACTACCTAAAAAGCTCCCACAGTCGCCACATATCTCCAAAGAACCTCTCCAACAGTCAGTAACAATCCAGGCCTTGGTCAGGTGGAATAACAGAATAAGACACAAGTAAAACATGCTTTGAAGAGAAAGCCTCTAGTTTGGTTTTCATGAGCAATTACAGACAGTTCAGAGTGGGTTTCATTCCATATATTCTCCAAAAGAATCTCTTGTCTTTGTCAATCGTATTTACTGTTAGGCACACCCCCAATTGCTGGTCTCATTTGTTCATGTTATCTTTTTTTGTTCTTTGACTTTCTCATGAAGAATTCAATAGCATACGCATTTTAAAAGTGGCAAAAACTTAGGGATGCCTCCGTGTGGGAACAGTAAGGAACATTGCTGACAGCCTGTGAAAATTATTTATCTCCTGTCGCATCTTAAATGCAGATAAAAGTCAGTTTGGAGGAGAATAATAAACTGTTCTCATTGTTCCATCATCCATTGTTTTTTTTTTGTTCTCATTTCATCATTTGTATTAAAAGCAGACAAAGAGCTCCCTCGCTCCTCTCCAGTCACTTGAAGGGTTGGAGTATCATCTCAGATTTTGACAGTTAAGTGTTCTAATGAAGAGACACTCTGGTGAGGGACTCTAAGCGGGCGTGTGTGAGGATGTGTGCGTAGTCCTTTAAACGCTGTCTGTCCGTTTCATCATACTTCCTTGTGGAGGGAGTCTGAGAGGATTGCCACTCACAGGCAGCTCAGTATTAAAACGTAATGCTTTAGGCTGAAAACCACCAAATGGGAGCGTCACCCAATGCTGACCTTAAAGAGAAGGTTCGCCTAAAAATGAAACCCTGTCCTCATTCTTGTGTTTTTAATGATTCATAGCACGTTGTTGTTGAATGAATTGCTTTGTTGTTATTATCCTCACTTAAGTCTAAAAAATGTGCTACAAAAGGTTCTTTGTAGAGATGCCGTACAATAACAATTTTTGACTCTCCAAAAATACTTACTTGCCATTTTATGGTAGTTATTTTATAATTGAAATGACATTATTCCATTGCCATCACCTTTTATCAAACAAGGTTCCTTATAGAACCATTCAGCCAAAAAGGTTTATGGCATTGAGCGAAGAGCGAATTTGGATCAAAGTGTCTCCTAAAATAAAAATTCCTATTTTTGGCTAATCTATTTATTTAAAGCTTGCCATTAACCTAATGGCAACTTTTGAAAACAGATTTTATACATATTTTAATCAATAAACTTAGATCATTTTACTTTAAAAAAAAATGTGTTGGTGACATTTTTTTTTTAGTTTTATCGTAACGTGTTCCACTTTACAAGTTTTTAGACTATTAGGTAAGCACACGTCTGTGCGATGCTTTCCCGCCCTGTGTGACTACTGCATCATCTCGGCACAACTCACAGTAATCGCTCTGTAAGCACTTTATCAAAAACGCTTGTTCTTTTGGTCTTTTTTCTGCTTTCTTGTTGTTTTGTTGTTCTGATTTCCCCCCTCTCCCTCTCCCTGTAAAGAAAAAGAACAGTCCTGACACTCATTAAAAAAGAAAAAAAAAAGATGGGAAACATCAAGCGGAGAAAAGCGAACCCGTCTCTGCTCAACCTGCGGTCACAAAGCCGTCATCTAGAAGAAGACAAGCTTGTTAGCCACCACCCCCACCATCCCTCGCTTTCTTTCACTTTTTTATTCTTCACATATCATCTCCCACATGAGCATAATCAATTATGGATCAAATATAAGAAAGGCTTTAATTTAGTTCACTGTTACATCTTTCTTTAATTCTTCCTACCTTCACTGGACTAAAAAGAAAAAAGATCTAGAGCGTAAAATTGAGAGATGGTTGCAGGTGTATTTGTGGGTTAACAACAAATATGGATGTGATGAAAAAGTGAGAAATTGTGCATGGAAGGTAATACCTTCTAATAATTTTAAAACAGCAATGTACAGTAATGTACAGTTGAATATGTATAGGACATATATAGATATATATTTAGACATTGATTTTTTCCATATGTTATGTTCTGTGTTACAAACATTCAATAAGTACATAAACAATGAAATTTAATATATTGCTTCCATATTTCTTGGTTTTTACACATAATATATCACACAACATAAGTAAGTGTAAGAAACCTGATCTTGGTCATGATTCAGTTTGGATCAAATGTGCAGTTACTGTCTTTTGCTTGACACAGCCGCATGGATGGTTGTATTCTATTTTTTCCTCAACTCACATTTATTACATTACTACCAAGGTGTGTACATTACATCCAAAATCACAGTGACAATATGTATAAGACCCTTTTCTCTGTGTGCATACTGTATTTGGTGTTTATCTCTCTTTCAGCTCTCCAGCTGTTTTGGTGTAACAGGCAATAACACCATAACGTCACCCTCTCTCATCCTGTACTCTGTCACCCCTGCCTCTTGTCGTTTATCCTCCTATCCCCTCCATCAATCTCTCATTCATAATTAATCAGATAGGCTTTTTTTCTGCCGACACAATCAGAGTGTATGGCAGTGCAAACAGTCTCTCCTGTTACCCGTTAGCCTCTTCCTACACAAGCAGGAAACAACTATCAATACAGACAGGAAGTGAGAGCAAGCACTGACCCTTAAATGACACCTCGGTTTCTCTCTCTTCCACACCCTCTCCCTCTCTCTGTCTGTCTCTCTCCCTCTCCCAGTGTTCTTCACAAACAAACACTTATACAACAAGGTGAACCTGTCAGGATTTGTTTATTTTGAAAGATAAACTAAAGTCTTTTTAGTTTTAAGGTGCTTTATTGGCGTGACAATTGCCAATGTGTTTACAGCTAAGACAAATATAAAAAAGAAAGTGAAGAGTTTGTGAGGGAACTGTCTTGGGAAAGCCAACAATATGGTGGAGAAGTAGATTCTCAAATTAGATCACACTCTTTTATACTCTCTTTCCTTTCTCCCTTTTCTTTACACCTCTAAAACACACACACATAATCACAGGTGAGGTTGTCCTGGGTGTCGCATATCCCTGAGCTGGACAGTTCTTCATTGCTGCTATTTCCATTGGCCCTCTGTTCAGCAGCCTTGATGACTAAATAACAGGAAAACTGAAGAAACTTGACATTAGGGAAATGTCCAGTTTAATACAATAGATGGTCGTTTGTTAATATTTATTTGAATGTATGATAAACATTAGGCTACATAGGTTGGGCTACATATTCCAGTCACAGAGGAATTTGCCCTCATAAAGAAATCCCACACATTTGTACAAAATCTTCTATGAATCAAGTGTGTACCCCGCTTTGTGTTATTGATATTATTTGTGTGTATATAGACCACTTTGCAAGATGTAAACACAGGTCCAGAGACACTTCCGGTTCATCTGTTATTTATTTTATTTTTAAATCTTACAAACATAATTAAATCTTAAATATATTTGTTTAACATTTTGATTCGGATATAACCGTTCTGTTGGTTGTATTTTATTCAAACATTTATGTAGTGTTAGGGGCTGTGTCCACCGAGGCGCTTCTGCCGGCGTACGGCGTGTTTTTTCAATTGTTTCCAACGGAAACGCCATGTTTTTGAAAACGCGAGCAGCTGGCGTTTTGTTTTTCACGCTCAGAGTTGAAAAATGCTCAACTTGGGGCAGAACCTGCAGCTCATATGCGCCTGCAGCGGGTGTTTCCATTTGGTTTTGCAAATATCTAACCAATAAAAAGTATTTAAAGTGCTTTAGTCATTTGAAAAGTATATTCTTTTCCATTTCCTGAAAACAGTAAATTTGATCTTTCAGAAGGACAGCGACGATATACAGCATTAAATTTAACAGTGCACCTGTCCGTAGAGCATTTGATGAGCAGTCATAACATGTAAACATCACCTACATGGCTTTTAACATCGCTTGTAGCAGTTCAGTGTGTAACACACATGCAAGGTCATCGCAAGCAGTTTCCTCACTGAAGCTGCCTGACAAACTGAACTTTATCCCTGTGGGGATTATTAAAGAACCACACCAAATTTAAGCATCCAGTGACTAATATATTTGTGTATGCTTGCAGGTCTGTGGTGATTACAGTTCCCTTTCTGTCGGTCTCTCGACGTTGTGTTGAACCAACAGATGGGGTTTGTCCCTGAGAACCAATCGCTTCCGACTTCTTAGAAAAGGCCAATGAAAATTGGCGAATGAAATTTGCATGCCGGACTCCGTCCCCGGATATCCGAGGTATAAAAGGGAGACGGCGTGCCTCATTCATTCACCTTTTGTTCTTTGCTCTGAGATGTCTGTTGCAGCATCGGAGGGTGACTTACTGGCATCAGACTCCGATGATTCCTTGAAGCTCCCTCCCTCAGGGGGTCGAGATCAGGAAGAAGCGGACGTCGAAATGTCAGCCATGCTTTCCCGGGCCGCTGGCATTGGGTTGCGGTGCACCGCACTGCCTCTCCCAACGCTCGCGGCTGGATACACGCAGAGGTGGACGAAGTACACAACTTCCTTACTTGAGTGAAAGTACAGATACTACTGGTCAAATATTACTCCACTACAAGTAAAAGTTGTAAAGACAGATTCTTACTTGAGTAAAAGTACAGAAGTACGTGCTTTTAAAAGTACTCAAGTATTAAAAGTAAATTTCCTTTATGTCAGTTGTGCATATTTTATTGTCATATACCTTGTGCCTCTGAAGCAACCTACTGAATACACAGAGTAGCTCACAGTATCAGTTGTATTAAAGGAGTAGTTCACTTCAAAATTTGCCCCCATTGACTTTCCATAGTAGTTTTTATTCCTACTATGGAAAGTCAATGGGGGAAAATTTTGCAGTGAGCAACTCCTTTAAGAGCTTTATATGTTTAGCACACATATGTTTAGTTTAGATATAATCCTGTATGATCATTTAGCCTATTATCCTCATTAGCCCCCTACGCCTATATGTATTTATGAGCAGTGTTCTTTTATTTTGTATATTCCCTTTACCAGTTTTAGCAGCAATTTACCAGTAAGTAGTAAGGTTCTTGTAAATAGTAAAGTGTAGAAGCCATGTGTTTGTTGGACTTATTACCATAATTTAACTACAAACATAAACTATAGCTAGTATAATAATGAATATAATGAAACTATGGTATGTTTAGTTGCTGTGGTTTTACTAAAGATTATTAATTGGAGTATGGTTCCTATATTTAGAAAATGGTAAATTTGTGGATACTGTGGTTTTAATGCAAATACCATCCCTGCTGAAAAAAAACAATGAATTTTTTAATTAGAATGAGATTTTTAAATTAAATTCCTCTTTGTAGTGTGTTTTGGGTTTTATTCCAATAGGATTTACCATCCCAGCAATAGAATCCATCACATACAAGTAGACAACATAGTATCCATAGTACAATTCCCATTTATAACCATTAAATCCATT
Source organism: Triplophysa rosa (assembly GCF_024868665.1). NCBI lineage: Eukaryota > Metazoa > Chordata > Actinopteri > Cypriniformes > Nemacheilidae > Triplophysa > Triplophysa rosa. The sequence continues at coordinate 9,470,912 of NC_079896.1, read as the reverse complement.
ACATTTTATGTTGTATTTTGGGCAGGGTTCTATTGTTTTTATTTCAACAGGAATACTTCAACTATAGTTACTTCAGTAAAAACATCATTCATTTTCCAAATCGCTTTAAATGATATAACAGCAGATCAGAAGTTAACACGCACGCGTAGCTCAAGGTGTATGTGATGCTTATTTACCGTTCAGCCGTTATGCCGATCATTTTCATGACAATGTTTCAACGATCTTTGACTGATCGTAACCCACAGATGATTACACCACACTTTAACATGTGCCTTTTTCCTCTTTTAATGTTCTATTTGCCTTTTCAGAGCGCTATCAACGATGTAGCAGCGCCTACGTTTACATTAGTTTAGCGGGGAAGATCCCAGAGTTGCCAGATTTGCGTTAAAAAAATCTGCCAAATGGCCATTCAAAGCTTGCCGGAAAACCGCGAGCTTAGAAAAACTGAAATACTTGGCAACAGTAAAAGGTCCTGGCAGATCGCAAGCCAGATAAATTGCGCACACAGGAAACCCCGCTGCATAGAAACCATTTTCTACTTTTGGACCTTTTTATAAATGTAGTGGAGTAAAAAGTATGATATTTGTCTTTCAAATGTAGTCAAGTTAAAGTACAAGTACTCAGAAAAAATAATACTCAAGTAAAGTACAGATACTCAAAAAGTGTACTTAAGTACAGTACTCAGGCAAATTTACTTCGTTACTGTCCACCTCTGGATACACGGTACATCGGGCTTGAGAGCGGCTCCAAGCCGCACTCGCCCCCAGTGCCGTGTTCCCCCGGAAGGCATGAGGAACCTAGTACGACCTGGAACGCCCCCTTCGGCGCGTACACGTCAACTAGTTCCATCACCCTTTCTTCCCTCGATGGTGGGGCAGCTAGAGGATACGTCGATGTCCCCCAGGGGCTCGACCTAGACTCCCGTCCAAAGCACATAGGCTTTTCGGCATCTGAGGTGTCGAGAGCTTACTCTGCTGTGGGCCAAGCTGTCCCCTCTCTCCACGCTATGGCCTTCCTGCAGTTCCTGCAGGCCAATGCGCGGAGAGAGCTCCACGAGGGTAAGACCGACCCAGCGCTTATGCAGGAAGTCCGCGGCTTCACTGACCTCGCTCTCGGGCGACCAAGGTGATCGCGCGGGCCCTGGGTCGGGCGATGTCCACACTTGTGGTCCAGGAGAGACACCTCTGGCTGAACCTTGCACAGGTGAGTAATACTGAGAAAGTCCGCTTTCTCGAAGCACCCATCTCGCAAGGGGGGGGGGGCTGTTTGACAGTTCGACAGTTAGGGAGCAGACAGAGGATATCAAGTATGTCCTCCGCAGCCGCGACTCGACCGCCCTCTGGCCGCCGAGATCCCGTGCACCATCTGCTTCCCAGCAGCCCTGGTCCTCTTCGAGACATCGAAGAGGAGACCACCATCCCGTCAGCAGCCACGTCGAAAGCCAAAGCGGCCCTCATGGGAAGACCCCAGGGAGATCGAGAATACCTTCGGGCCCGACCCCAGCCATTCCATTGCTGGTGGTCGATCCGGGACGGTTCCTGCCCCGTCCCAACAGCCCATTCTAAAAGTTTTCTCCCTCTCTGGGCATTTATCACAGCCACTCTCACCCTCTACACGATGGTGTTTGGCAACTCGACGTTGCGTCATGGCGAGGCCCAATGTCGAGGATAATCAGCAGCCTAAGCACTCTCAATCGACGGTGCGTTGTGCCACATCATCGTCTGGGTATTATCACAGCCGCTCTCACCCTCTACACGACGGTGTTCGGCAACTCGACGTTGCGGCAAGACCCAATGTCGAGGATAATCATCAGACATCATCGCCAGGCAGGTAAAACTGCAGAGGCGATCTCCTCTCCGCGGGTCCCCCCCACGGCGAGGGATCCGCACTGCCAGCCATCGAACCACCCCCGGGAGGTCGATGAAGCAGAACGTACCCCTAGCCTCCCTGTCGGTCCCTGGGAGCCTGACAAGAGCTTCCCAAACCGTCACGGTGACTACGGGATACGGTCCGTCTCGGCTACGCGATCCAACTCCCCGGACGCCCGCCCAAGTTTCGGGAACGTCAGCAGAGGCAGGGATGCCCCGTGCTTCGGGCCGAGGTCGCCACCCCTCTGGTGAGGAAGCGATCGTGCTCGTCCCTCTAGCCGAGATGTTCAACGGGTTTTACAGCCCATACTTCATCATCCCCAAAAGAGCGGGGGTCGCTAGATCTGCGTACCCTGAACAGGCACCTACTTAAGCTGCCGTTCAGGATGCTCACGCAGAAGCGCATCCTGGCATCTATCAGATGTCAAGATGGATTCATGGCAATCGACCTGAAGGACGCTTACTCTCATGTCTCAATTCTCCCTCGTCATCGCCCGTTCCTACGGTTCGCTTTCGAGGGTCAGGCATATTAGTACAGAGTCCTCCCCTTCGGTCTGTCCCTGTCCCCACGAGTCTTTACGAAGATCGTGGAAGCCGCCCTCATTCCCCTCTGGGAGAGAGGTGAGCGGGTACTAAACTATCTCGACGACTGGCTCATTTGACACACTCGTGAGATCTGTTATGTACACACAGGGACCTAGTGCTTCGGCACCTAGATCGATTGGGACCACAGGTCAACCGAAAAAGAGCAAGCTCTCCTCTGTGCGGAGCATCCTCTTTTTTGGTATGGAACTCAACTCTGTCTCCATTACAGCGTGACTGCGCTCAGTCAGTGTTGAACTGCTTGGGTTCAAGTAATCAGCGGGAAGAGGCTCCTGGGCACATGGCATCCTCGACGGTGGTGATACCCCTCGGGTTGATGCACATGAGACAGCTCCAACACTGGCTACAGAGTCGAGTTCCCTGGAGAGCGTGGCACACCGGCAGCAGGCGGATGGTGATTACGCTTTTCTGCCGACGCATCCTAACCCCTTGGTCTTCAATGACCTTTCTACGGACGGGGGTCCCTCTCGGGCAGGTCGAGACGTGTCAGGGTCGCAGACGCCTCCCTGCAGGGTTGGGGTGCCGTGTGCAACGGGCACGCAGTGTCAGGGCGATGGACGGGCCCCCGCCTGCGCAGGCATATCAATTGCCTAGAGTTGTTGGATGTGCTACCCGCACTGAAGGGGTTACAACCTCTCGTGCAGAACAAGCACGTGCTGGTCCGGTCGGACAGCACAACTGCCGTAGCGTTTTTAACCGCCAGGGTGGCGTTCGCTTATGGCAGCTAACACGACTCGCCCGACGCCTCCTCCTGTGGAGTCCGCAGGGCCACACATATCCCAGGTGACCTGAACCAGACAGCCGATGTGCTCTCTCGTCAGTTGACGCCTCGCGGAGAGTGGCGACTCCACCCCCGCGTAGCCAGCTCATTGGGGACAGTCAGGGCGGGCTCAGGTAGACCCCTTCGCCTCCCTGGACACCACCCATTGCCGCTAAGGTACTCCCTGCCGCGGCACGGAAGCTCTAGCGCACAGCTGGCCGTGGGACAAGCGGAAGTACGTCTTTCCCCCAGTGAGCCTCATTGCACAGACCCTGTGCAAGGTCAGGGAAGAGGAGCATCAAGTGTACTAGTTGCGCCATACTGGCCCAACCGGACTTGGTTCTCGGAGCTAATGCTCTTGACGACAGCTCCCCCCTGGCCGATTCCCCTGACGAAGGACCTGCTTTCCCAGGGGAAGGGCACGTTATGGCATCCCAGGCCAGACCTCTGGAACCTCCATGTCTGGCCCCTGGACGGGACGAGGAGATCCTGAGTGGCCTACCCCCTGCGGCGGTTAAGACCACTACTCAGGCTAGGGCCCTGGCCACTAGGCGACTATACGCCTATAAGTGGTGCCTCTTCTCATCCTGGTGCTCTTCTCGAAGAGAAGACCCGCGGAGTTGCTTGATCAAGTGGGTGCGGTCCTTCCAGAGACTCGAGAATAATCTCTCCCCTTCCACACTGAACGTGTATGTAGCCGCTGTTGCCGCTCATCACGACCCAGTTGCTGGTAGTCTCTAGGACAGCACAACCTGATCATTTGGTTCCTAAGGGGCGCGGGAAGGCTACCACCTCACCCACGCTCCGTACTCTCTTACGACCTTGATGCGGTCCTGGAGCCCCCTCGGAGATGCCGATCTTTCTCACTTTCGATGAAGACGGCTCTCAGGAGGACGCACAAGACGGTAGCGGACCTACAAGCATTCTCCGTGTCCAGAGATTGCCTAGAACTCGGGCCCGGTCATTCTCACGCTATCTTGAGACCCCGGCCCGGCTGCGTGCCCAAAGTTCCCACCACTCCCCCGAGACACCAGGTGGTGAAATTACAGGCGCTCCCCACCGGGGAGGAAGACCCAACCCCATCCGTGTTGTGTCCAGTACGTGCATTGCGCCTCTGCTTGGACCGCACGCAGAGCCGCAGAAGCTCTGAGCAGCTCTTTGTCTGTTTTGGAGATCAGCAGGGAGGGCTGTCTCAAACAGAGATTGGTGCACTGGATCATGGACGCCGTCACTTTGGCGTACCTGTCCTAAGATCGCCTATGCCCACTGGGTGAGAGCTCTCTCCACACGGAGTACAGCCTCCTCGTGGGCACTGGCTCGAGGCACCTCTCTGGCAGACATCTGCAGAGCTGCGGGTTGGGCTACACCCATCACCTTCGCGAGGTCCTACAGCCTCCGCGTAAAACCGGTATCGGCTCGAGTCCTGCGGGCATCAGGCAAGACCGGCGACCGGTAGGGTGTACGCCTATGACAGTACCTTCCCCCCTTTCTCCTAAGGGGGTCAGCGTACTACTAGCCTCCCTTCTTCACCCACTGGGTGAAGAACAGGCACTCCATCCATCACTAGCAAGCACCTCCTGAGGGCGGGCTGGGCAGAGCAGCCCTGCCCCTTAGGCTGGGTATCTCCGGAGTTATTTGCAACATAGCTCTAACCGGACCTAGTGCTACCAGACGTTGCAACCCCCCAGTAGGGCGGTTCCGTCTGATGTATCCTCATGCTGGTTCCCACCTTGGTAACCCATGACCTCCTTAGGTGGACCTCCACCTCGCGGTTAACTCCATCAATCCGCACTTTCTTCCCATGAGCTCTCCCCTATCGGTGAGACCATGTTGGTATCTCCACTAGACTCCTCCCTGCGGTAGGAAGTGGTATCTGTAGTGCATCCCCCACTTGAGGAAGTAGCGCTTACCCAGTGGCCTTACGGTTCCGGGCGGCTTCTCGCTGTTAGAGAAACAAGGCCGCCGCCTGTGAGGCCGAAGGTGGGGCCTTCCCACCTTTCAAGAAAGCTCTGGGACCCCTTACCTACCCACTGGTAGGTTACAATTTTGCGGTAGCGCTCACGGCTGACACGCCCAGGCCAGTCACCGTCGCTTCGCTAGAGATTGTGACAGGGCACAGTGTTATGGCGTTTTCCATAGGAACCCCATCTGTCGGTTCGACACAACGTCGAGAGACCGACAGAAAGGGAATGTCTCGGTTACGGATGTAACCTCGGTTCCGTGATGGAGGGAACGAGACGTTGTGTCCTCCTTGCCACAACACGTGCTGTCCACTGCAGCAGTCGTGAGAGGTCTCAGGCTCCTCAGAACTAAGGTGAATGAATGAGGCACTCCGTCTCCCTTTTATACCCGGATATCCAGGGGCGGAGTCCGGCATGCAAATTTCATTCGCCAATTTTCATTGGCCTTTTCTAAGAAGTCGGAAGCGATTGGTTCTCAGGGACGAACCCCATCTGTCGGTTCGACACAACGTCTCGTTCCCTCCATCAGGGAACCGAGGTTACATCCGTAACCGAGACGTTTTCCAATGTTTAAAGTGGGAAAAAATATTCATCAGTTAGTCCCAATGAACAGAGGGATAAGACATGACACATAGATCTGCTTTGAAATGAGAAATAGAGATTCATATAGAAATAAAGAGATTTGCTCCAAATCACATGCAAAAATGTGTTCAATAGGGCTCAGATCTGGGTACAGCATCATGGTCATTTTGGAACAGATACAAATCTCATAAATCTCAATATAATGCCAAAGAATGTCAAAATATTAATATGAATTAATTATTTCTTCATTAGAAATACTGGAAGAACCAACATGGACACACACAAAGTATATGTGCTCTGTCTATCATTCAAAAAAATACACTTTGATGTAATGTAATCCAAAAATTATAATGTGATTCTTGCTTATGATTATTACCATTAATTGTTTTTATTGAAGGTGTCATATACACATTTTTAATACTGTCAGGGCTTTCACTGATAAGTGCTGTACTTTGGTCACAAAGATTGAGACTGTCTTGTGGGTAATGTAAGTTATGGGAGTTTCAGCACTGATACTTTTAATCACTCTGTTTTAGAGTAATGATTCATTTTAGTGCAAAACTAGTTCAACAGCTACACACGGAGGGTTTGCTTATTGGCAGTGTCTCAATTCACTCTGTCTCTCACTGTACCGTACAGAAAGTACAGTAGGAGCCTCTCTCGCTTTCTCCCTCCCTACACCTCAACTTGCGACAATATTCCCAAAGGAGGATTTTCTGGGAGCGAGTTGCATGTCTTTCGCCCATAAACGGACGGCTACAAAGATGCTGTCTCAGCACGGGCTGCCCCACAGCAAAAATCAAAATATCAATAACCTCTTATAGCATTAAGGAAAATGCCTAAATCTTACGCGCTCTTTTTTTCTCCGCTGTCTTTTTGCCAATATCACTCAACCACTTACACTTGGCAGAGGTCTTGTTCGAGATTTTACGTACACATTAGTCTCATCTCTCTCTCCTTTTTTCCTGTGCAGATCCATTTATTTTAACATGAAGTGCAGCTGGATAGGCTCTGAGCTGCTGTAACTTTGGTCTAACAGAGGATATAACCAAATAGTCTTTGAAATTGTTTCACAAGAAAAAATTAAGGGTTTGGGTTTACATGTGTAGAAAGATTTCAGAATGTCAAAAATAAAAATGCACAAACGGCTCTGGCCGTATGTTTACAATCTTTGTGCATTAAAGGTTTACCTTCCCAGTACATGTGTTGTCACTATTAGCTCACAATGAAATGTGAAATAATCTGAATTGTAAAAATTACCATTTTGAGAGAATAGTGAACTATTTTGCTTTCTCAATGTCTTGTTTTTACATTACAGCTTCCATAAAAAGTGTAAATGTTTGTTAAAAATATCCAAACAATAGACCAGTGGATATTATTCTGTGCAAGTTTTTTTCATCATTTCTTATTAGCTTAATAACTGATTTAATATTAAGTAATTAACTGTAATTTTAGCTAATAGAGAATATCTGAATATCTCTCAGCACTTCTGAGGCATGCACGCCATCTTTGTGCTATAGAGCGAATGAATGCATTGCGCACAGTTGCATGCTGGACAGTGTCCGTAATAATTGTTCAGGTTTTTTTGCAAAGGACAATGAAAAACGTACAGCATGCAAAACATACTTAGAATGTATTAGAATAAGCCTTAACTGCACTGTACTGGAAATACTGTCTTTTAACAGGTACGTAGTCATACCCAAGTATATGCCAAACAGTGTATACGTCTTTCATACACAATTGTTCAGTTAAAAGTGTCACCACTTCACTTTAAAAACTCATTTGGCTCAAACAAAAAATTCACATCTGTGCTTGGCAGGCGATTACTGCAAAGATTGACTTTTCAGATCAGATATGTAGAAAATTATGGAGGAGGAGATGATATGAGGACAGCACGTTTAGCGGTCCCAGGGGGCCTGTGATGACTTTAAGAGAAAGGGCACATGTTGTGATCTGAGAAGAAAAACTGAGGGGAGATGTATGACACTGACAAGAGTAAGAGAAGGCGATACAGGGTTGAATGGTGGTAAAGCTGAATGATTGCTTGGTGAGAATTATTATTGATGATTCAGGCAATGTGAATTATTAACGAGGGAGGAAAAGCATCTCTGAATGTGTCTTTGACATTGGATACGGACAGAGATCGATGGAGAGGCCAAGGGAGAGGGCAGAGGAGAGGATGGACAGAACAGAAGTGCTGGGTAAATCCTGCACCCTGACTTGAGAGTCAGAGTTTCAGGCATAGTGTAGTGTATGTATTGTGATCAACTATTAAAAAAAATAGTTTAGTGCAAGCGAACACAAAGTCTACCTCCACTTTAAAGAATCCTGCTATATTTTTAAAAGCTGGCGACGGTGGTCAGATAGTCAGTGTGACAGCTTTCACGACATTATGGGGTGGCATTCTGGTTATGGTATTTTTAACAGGTTGGGACTAAATATATATGATTTTATACAAAAAGCATGCTATAAACAGTATCTAATAATTATAAATTATAAATTATTCTAAATAATTGTCTCTGTAATCTGGTGGTGTTGTTTGTGTCATATGTGCACACAGTATATTGTTCAGAAATATTATTTCAGTCAGTCTCCTATGTTTAGATCAGACTGGTTGGTTTAGATTCAGTGATTTCACTTTAATGGCAATGAATAAGTCCTCTTTGCCATTGAAGTGAAATAACGTTTAATATAAAACACAGAGCCTGATAAAATAACCATTTTAGAAGAAAAATGTCAGAAGGCACTTAGAGGTTTTCTCATCTAAAGTCTTCATATTTATTAAAGTAAAAAGTAAATGTATTAAAGTAAAGATTAAAAAAAAGTAAAGTAAAGTAAAAGTATATTTATTTACAAGTGTCATTTTTTCTACTGATTTTACACTTAAAATTTGTTTGAGAATGTGTATGCATATGTAGTATCTATTGTGCATCTATTTATGTATGTCTATGGTTTTATTGCCCAGGTGAACGTCTGTCCTCAGGGTCAGAGGGTCAAAGTGAAGGGACAGATCCTCTGGGACAGTCTGCCACGGCCTTTCAGCTATCCTGCCTCTTCTGTCCATCCATTCCCTCTCTTTTTGTCCACTCCATCCCCCGCCTGAGGACTGCTGTCATCCGCCGTGACACTAAGAGGGGACAGAGATCGCTTCCAATCACCCTCCATCAGCTTTTATTGCCATGATGACAGTCCGACAGGCTGATGGCGGTAAACTGTCACCTCAGATTATCTGCACGCTGGAAACTGATGCTCTTCTAATGTTCAGAGAACATTACAAAATCCCAAATATACGTGTTCGTGAAAGCCACCGACATATAAGCGTGTTGCATATATATATATATATATATATATATATAATAGATAGATAGATAGATAGATAGATAGATAGATAGATAGATAGATAGATAGATAGATAGATAGATAGATAGATAGATAGATAGATAGATAGATAGCTAGCTAGCTAGCTAGCTAGCTAGCTAGTAGCTAGCTAGATAGATAGATAGATAGATAGATAGATAGATAGATAGATAGATAGATAGATAGATAGATAGATAGATAGATAGATAGATAGATAGATAGATAGATAGATAGATAGATAGATAGATAGATAGATTTAAATTACATTTACAAATTGTCAAGCAATAAAATTTAAAATCAAATTTATAAGACATTTTAAATATTATGTGCTGAGGTTCCAATCAACATTTAATATTTAAATGGTGGCATAGTTCACTTAAAAATTTGTTCTAAACTAATTATAATCCACAACTTCACCAAAATATGTATACACACACACAAAAACACACAAACCCATAAATGTCCATTCACTTTCAATGGGGGTGGGGTTAAACCCTGTTGACAAGATATGATTCTTTGAGTGGCTGTATTGAAACCATAAAAGATCCTTTCTGCCGTTGATGTCTGTCCACTGCCATACCCATAAAACTAACCAGTGGTTCGACATCCTCCAATAACACACAGTCACATACAACCACACACATGTACACGCACACAAAACCATTGCGGGGCATGTGTGTGCAGGGCGGGAGGGTTAATAGTCTGTCTTTCTTTACAGCACATTACTGGCTGGACACTCTGTTAGCAGTGATGTGAGGGTCAATCGTACGTGTCCCCTCACATTACAGCCACAGGGTGACAGAGAGAGACAAACACACTCTCACACACTATTAGAGTGGAACAGCCTGCCCCGTGTCTCCTTCTGATGGGAGGAATCACTCACAAGCAATCAGGGGAAACCCTCACTACCAGTTCAATCACAGGCGTTGGACGTGTGCGTGTGTGCGTGTGTGTGTGCGTGCGTGCGTGCGTGCGTGTGCGTGCGTGTGCGTGTGTGTGCGTGTGTGTGTGCGTGTGCGTGTGTGTGTGTAGGTGTGCATGTGTGTGCACAGGTTTCTATATATTGTGGGGACCGGTAGTAAAAGTCTTAACCATATACAGTAATGCACATTGATTATTAAATGTAGTTTAAAGTTGGATTTATTTGAAAATGTAAAAAGACAAAAAGGTTCCTGAGGGTGAGATTTAGAGGTTAGGTGATACAATGTACAGTTTGTACAGTTTAAAATCATTATGTCTTTAAAAGTCCCCACAATGTATTAAAACAAACCTGTGTGTGATGAATTAAGAGTTAAATACTGAATTCAAGATATAGACCACTTTTCAAGATGTAAAAACACTGTCCCAGAAGCACGTCCGGTTTCGTTTCTTTATTTATTTTTTGATCCAACATATATAATTAAAATGTAAAGATATCCGTTTAACATTTTGATTCAGTCATAAGTGTCATTTGGTTGTTTTCTGTTCAAACATGTGTGCAGTGTTAAAAAACTGAAACAGGAAGTTCTGGACCAGCGTTGGACCAGCGTTGTTTACGTTTTCCAAAGTGGTCTATACAGAATGGAAGAAAAATGATAAACATTATTAATGTATTTATTTCTTTAGCATTCAGCAAGACGTAAACAACAATGGTCCAGAAGCACTTCCTGTTTTTTTTACACTGTACAAATGTTAGAACAAAATACACCAACAAAACATTTAGAACTAAACAGCAACGTTACCATTTTTAGACTTAAAAAACTAAAAACATGAAACAGGAAGTGCTTCTGGACCAATTTTTATGTCATGCAACTGATATATTAAAAAATCACTATAAATTTTAGTTTAGATTATAATATTATTCAGAGCATTATTAGTTACTGTATTGCGATCAAGTTTAAGTGATCTAGCTTTTTGACACAAAACTCAAACAGCTTTCCACTGCCCAAAGTCAAAGAACAAAAAAATGGAAAAAATATTGATGTGGATATCGATAAAAAATAAATGTCTGTGGCCTCCCGACCAACTTTCATGAGATGTCAGTCTTATAGCAATGTGTTTTTCAATTGAAAGTCTCTCTGTCTATACACACAGGGGACTGTGAACATCACAGATGTTGAGAGTGAGACGTTGACATTACACGAGTGTGTAGGGGACAGTTTGACTTCACTGATGCCAACGGAAGTGACATTATCAAGCAATAGTGACAGCTCTGCTCTCAGTGAGTGTCTGTGTGTAAGTGTTTGTAATGTCACACAGGCAGTATACGTGTTTCTAAGCGTCTTGACTTTGAGCAAAAGGAATAAATGAAGTGAGAAAATAAAAATAAATAGTCCTAATACATGTATCTCATACATTCCATTCTCTTGTCATCTTTCCCGCAGACACACTGACCTCTGTTTGATTAGAAATCCCTTGTTAAGACCCTGACGGATCGCTCCTCATTTGGAGGCACTTTGCATATGCACCATTTGCCCTGTTTATGATGCATAAAGGCGGGGTCTTCCTCCACTCCCTCCCCAAAGTCAGCCATCAAGCCACGCCCTCAACCATAAAGCCAAGGTTAATACCTATTCCCATCTCCCGCCTTCATCCATCACCACGGAAATCTTACCGTGGCAATAGACTGCTCTATACATTTGACATGGGGAGTGGGATGCTAGGAAAGCATCGCTCCATTGTCTCCCAAAGCACCCATAAAGGGCATTTAAGAAGGCTGTGCAAGAACATCTCTCAGTTTGAGTTAAGCAGCACAGAATACAAATGCATATGGAGATATGCAAGAGCATTTTCATGGACTGGCATGTTGACGGTTTCAAGTGTTTTCAAGTTTTTGTCGTAGTAACACTTATAAAAGTTCTTAGCTGATCGTGACAGGGTTAGATCACATTACATAAAAATCTATGTTATCACAAAAAATAATTTGAACGTTTCCTAAATACATGTACAAATATTACTGTTGTATTGCTTAAAAGTGAATTTGCACTTGTTTTATTTGCAGTATTGAGAGCAATACAGAGTATCAGAGTATCAGAGTATACAGAGTAAAATACAGAGCATCCTTTCTGTTATTTTGACCTGTTTTCGTTTTCTGCAAATAAATGCAAATAGAAACAATATTTTTATTTGAAATTTGGAAGACGTATTGTTAGTAGTTCACAGAATAAAACAAAAATGACCATTTACATAAAAAATAATATATATATATATATGTATAAATATAAATTATAGAAAATAACTGTAAATACCTTTTCATGTCATTAATTGATATTGATCAACAATAAAGCGGACAGACAACCAAGAGAACAATGCACATTAAATTGCTCATATCTCCTGGGCAAGATACAGAAACTTTTGCTCTCCTTCCATGTCACCTCTCCTCTTCATCTTTCTCCTTTTTCGCTCTCTCTATCTCTCTACCTCTGTATCGACTAGCCATCAAATCTCCCATCCTCACGGCAGGCCATTTCTCCCTGTCTCAGCAGTCTACACTTCCCCCTCCATTACAGCTCATAATCTCATCTGAAAAGGCAAATGACCCTATGAGAGAGAGAGAGAGAGAGAGAGAGAGAAGAGATACGAAAGGGAGAGAGAGGGAAATTGATAGACGAGAGGGAGAGATGAGAAGAGGGAGGGAGAGAGAGAGAGAGAGAGAGGGAGAGAGAGAGAGAGAGAGAGAGAGAGAGAGAGAGAGAGAGAGAGAGAGAGAGAGAGAGAGAGATGGCTGTGAGGAAGCATCTGTGGCAAACAAAAGAGCGTGGACGTAGAAGGTGAGGAGAAATCTGAAATATTCTTTGTCGCGGAGAAGCAAGTACCTGGAAAACAGAGTGAAGCAATGGGATGGGACAGGGAAATTGGCTGTGAATAGACCATGATATTATGTAGTAAATGCATTATTTTTGGAAACCACACATAACAGTGTTTTATGCATTGAGGAATAAGCGAATATTTGACCTAAAATAACCCTATTTCATGACTATTTGACCTCTTATTGAATATGACTGCCACTTGGTCACTCTTATGCTAATCTGATGTAGCCTTTTGGTTTATCATAATAGTGTCTTATCCAATAGTAGCAGCCTTACAAAAAGTAACTCCACTTTTCTTTAAAACAGATGCAAAATTCACAACATCACTGCGGCTATAGTTTATTATTCTATGTTTATTTATATATGGCAAACATTCAGGTACCGCAAACACGTTTTATTGTTTCTGCAAGCTATCTTTTTTACTTTACTGTTGTTGTCAGATTGTGTGCATAGGGTGTTGGGATTTATTTAAATTTGCCTGTTTGTACTTATCCAGTATTACAGTACATCCAGTACATCACAGAAAAGACTGCAAAAAGAAATACATTTAATTTTATGGGGTATTTTTCTGGCACACCAACTGCGGGAAAATGTCTGTTTTTTACAGGATTTTTTTATGCAGTCTATTGATGCAATAAAGTAAAAAAAATGTCTAATTGCAGAAAAAGAATGCAAATTAACAGGATAAACATGGATAACGTAATTTTACAGGGGAAATGATTTTAAGGTATAATACTGGCGCCCCAGCTGCCGAAACTTTTTACAGTGAAATTGTTCCACTAAAATGTTCTCAATTTTTTTACACAAATTACTTGAAACATTATTAAAAATAACAACAATCAAATTGTTCAACATTATAAATTTTTATGTCCCACTGCATGCTGGGAAAAGAGTAAATGGGACTGAACTAAAAAGTCACATTAATCTAACTCACTTGTGTTGATACATCTTTTAAAGTGTAATAGAAAAGCTGTATTGAGATGCATTATTCCTTTGAATAAGGTCTAAATAGTAAGTGAATAACTAACAATATATTTACTTATTTGTTCAGAATCGTTTACTTGATTTAAGATTGATTTTTACTATGTATGCATGTCACAGGCTAAGTGGTTTGTGTGCGCTCCATACAGAACGAGCACCTTGCATAATTAAAGTTAAATCCATCCGTTTACAGGTAGTATCACCTCTCCATTTGTACTCTGAAATGCACTGATTAAATACTGTACATGTACTCTATGTGGTGCAGTTGACAGAGAAACAAGGGAAAGGAGAATTACACAGATATGACCTGCTCCTTAGACTCATGTTGTTCTGTCCCCTGACAGTCAGATCAGCCTAATGTTTGACAGCCCACCAGAGATCACCCTGCTCCAATAACACCATAATTAATCCTGATGCTCAACACACACACCCACATCCCTACCTACTACGTGACAGTCCACTTGAGATTACACAGCTTGAATAACAGAGTAATTAATTTTGACCCATAACACACACACACGCCTGCGCACGTATGCATGCTTCTATGCAAAAAACACTTGCTCACTGTTTGGCAGCCCACTTTAAATCCCACTGCTTCAATATGATAGTAATTAATCCATCGACCGGTGACACAGTGGGGTGATCAACTAGAATCAAAGATTGTCTTAACCTTTGACCCCCGCGCTTCAGAAGCCATCGACAGAGAGGTGGGTGTGCCTGCGATCCGACCTTCCTCCTTCATCTCCTGCTCTCTTCATCTCTCTTCTGCTCTTGCGGCCTGTGACACTCTGATCAATTCCCCATCAAATCTTAATGCAGCGGTTTAACTCAAGTGTGGCATCTTAATTAGGGCGATAACTGCGCACTGTCAGGGTCATTGACTGCGCCTGCCGCCGACCAATGACTCTCATCGACAGGCTGCCAGCCCACAGAGCAAGAGGGAGAGAGAGACAGGGGCAGGAATGATGAGACAAGGAGACACAAGAGACAAAGAAGTATAAAGCGGAGAGGGAAAGGGACACAGGACGTGTAAAGATGAGCAAAAGCAATGCAGAAAAAGCAGTTACAGTATATACCTACATTGAAGGCACGACAAGAAGAAAAAAGATTATGTTGTACAGAATGTCAATGGGATAAAAAAGATCGGTAACGCTCACACAATGATTTTTCATTACTTAAGCAAAGATCATCCACATTTTTTAAAGTCACCATTTACACAGTCTCATGTGTTTTGAAAAATTTGTTCAAAATGAAAAGATTTTCTTTCCTTAATGGAAGTCAGAATGAAAGCTGCTCTTTCGCAATATCTATAGACCACTTCACAACGTGTAAACACTGTCCAAGAGGCACTTCATGTTTAATTGTTATTTATTTTATTTTTAAATCTTTACATAATTAAATCGTGAATATATATTTGTTCAACATTTGATTCGGTTATAAATATTCTGTATATTGTTCAAACGTTTGTGTGATGTTAAAAAACTGATACAGGAAGTTCGTTGAACAAGCGCTTTTTACATCTGAAGTGGTCTATAAAGTGAAAGGGAACCACAGCTGTCAACCTAGATTTTTATGGCAAGATTTTCTGTTTCTCACACAAAGTTGTAAATCTGTTTTTATGATTTCGGAACTTGACGGCCCCTGATTTCCATTCACTATAAACCGACAAACTTCTCCTTTGGTGCATCACATAATTATTTTTTTACTTTATTACCTGCATATAAAAGTCTTCCAAGCCAAATCTTAACAAATGAGTTCTCTACATCTTTGATAAAAAAAGTTAACTTTAATAAAGATCAAATATCTTTATTAAAGATATTAAAAAATAAACTTTAAACAGCCTTCAATTGTATCCCCATAATGCAACACATCTGTTCCAGAATATGATTAAATATGACAGTAATAATCATAAAAACATGAAGAAATTTATGACGTGTATTAACTTTAACAGCCCATGAGCTCATCACATGATTTGTGACATCTAATCCATTAAAAAAAACATTTTTTCTTATGAAAACAGATAGGCGTTTCAATCAATATGAGTTATGCCCATCAAAACATTAGAAAGGACAACAAAGCACATAGAAATATGCAAACTGATATAAAAATGCGAAGAAGTGCAGCATCTGATTTTGAGTACATCTTGCTGTCCTGCCCAATGGATCAGAAGAAGAATTCTCTTTCTCACATCGAGCAGCAATTTGCTCACTGCTGGTTTGTGTTAGTGAGGCAAGGGAGAGTGAAAGATGGACAGAGATAGAGGGTTCTCTTCTTTTTATGTGACAAATAAAGAAATCAATAAATCATTGCCGGCTTTGACAGGTGGTGGCAAGGCGGGCCATTTATCATTGAGTATTTATGAAGTTGTCGCCAGTACCCCCCGCCCTCCGCCTCCCACTGAAATATTTAAACGCGTGCGTGTGGGGAGAGAACCGCTCTGCTGGGCTGCAGTGAGAGAAATCTGGAGAGGTGGTAGATACTCAACCGTGTTGAACAGCCTGCGGCTTTTTTCCTCCAGGGCTCCCTAACACACATTACACACTTCAAACACTCGTGCCCCCTTGAGTAGTGCTCAGGTCTTTAAAGGGTGTGGAACGTATCGCTGTGATCCTTCGCTCTGTATTTGACCCCAGGGAGGAGAAGAAAAACCACACAGTCAAGAGTGTCAAGCTGAATTCCTGGAGGAACGTGTGTGGTCATCTCTCACTGTAGCATCTCTCGACGAGGAAACAGAGCTTCTAGAATTACCTTACAATCTAAAACAATTGAATCAATTAAACAAGAGGAGTTTCTTTTTTTGCTTTGTGGTGTTTTAAACAAAAAATCTGTTAGATCGGAGAGAAAAACCTTTAAAATGATTTTTTTATACTTTTCTCCGTAAGCTGGTTCACACAGGGCCAAGATGTTTGTTGTATAAAAAAAGAATATTTTCTCAGATATATTTATTATATTCTAGAGAGAAAGTAAATGACCCACGACTACATACGAAACTTTATTGATTATTATAAATCTATATTATTGTAGATTCATATTAATATTCATTTATACAGTATCTAATAATACTATCTATCTTAATATGCTTCTTTATCATTTGATATAAAATTGTATATTTTTGTATGAAACCATATACTTTTTAAAGTTAAAAGTATAATGGAAAATGTACATTGTTAAAACCCCATACAAAGCGACCATATTCCGGCAGCTGGGGCACCAGACAAATACTGTAAAATAAATACCACACCGTAACTACCGTAAATATTTTTTAAAGTAAAATGACTTGTTTTTCGTGTTATTTTACCCCTGTTAGTTTGCATTCTATTTCTATGATTAGAAATTTTTTTAATGCATTTCAAAAATATGTGAAAATTCTGTAAAATTAAACAGTAAAATTCCGTAAAATTACAGTTCTGTTTTCTCTTCTGTCGGTGTATTTGCCAAAATGTGGATTTGTGATAGTTTAATATTTTATTCAGATGCGGAAAAACATTTAATAATTAGTAGTTATCCAAGAGAAAATCCCCAAATTCAGTTGTGTTGTAGCTAATCATTTAAACCTGATTATCCATAGCCTACTCAAATCATGATCCAAAGGTCTTTAGCTGGCTCAGTGTGTCTAATGTTTTAGATAATTTGCAGCTATGACCACAGAAAGAAGATAATTCAAGTTTAAATCAATTAAATATTTTTCATAATCATTATCAAAATACAATGTGTCTCCTGTTATATGTCAGCCTAATTTCTAAAGAAGTAACTTAATAATATTGTGATAACTATATTGTAACATTATTGCATCTGAAGATGACCACATAGAGATCATAAAAGAAGATTCTGAACAATGCAAAAATGAGACACAAAGCCTCTCCAAAACAGACACTTTCCATAATGTGTGAGCATATGGATAATGTTAGCCCAGGGCCCCCACAAAGGCCCTTTAAAGAGCAACAGCAAAACATCATGGGTGGTGATGCTGCAGGGCTCCTGGAAGCAAGGTGGATGTATGGTAGATAGGGCAGGGGTGGGAAGGGGCAATAAGAGTATCAAGAACAAAAATGATGGTGTGAAAAACAAAGACATAAAAGGATGCTAGAAAACAAACTAGGTAACAGTGTAAAATAAGAAGAGTGAGGGCTGGGGGCAATTCTGAGATTTAAACCCATTCTGTCTGAAGCTCCATCGGATAATGAGCTGACTAAGCAGACAGAAAGAGAGAGAGAGAGAGAGAGAGAGAGAGAGAGAGAGAGAGAGAGAGAGAGAGAGAAAGAGAGAGAGAGATAGAGAGTGAGAGAGCACTTGCTGGTGCACAGATAAGTGTTTGTATATTTACTTACATTAACATTTGATTAAATTCCATTTTTCTTATTAGCATTATTTTGTTTGTTTGTTTTATTTCTCAAATCCTTCTTAAACAATCTCTCTCTCCATCCTGTAATTTCTGATCACATTCACCTCTTTCTTCTACACGTCTGATGTTCCTTTAGATCCTCGACGATGCTCATATCAGTTATCTTGTCCTGTGTCCCCTCCATACAATGCTGTTGGCCCCATGACCCCTCTTATATCCGGGCCCTTATCTCTCCACATCCTGGCCCAGCTGCCAGCCTTCTGACTCTTTAAGTCTCTCTCACTTCCAGTGTTCCTACATTCGTACATAAAGCAAAACAGAAAGAAAGAAAGAAAGAAAGAAAGAAAGAAAGAAAGAAAGAAAGAAAGAAAGAAAGAAAGAAAGAAAGAAAGAAAGAAAGAAAGAAAGAAAGAAAGAAAGAAAGAAAGAAAGAAAGAAAGAAAGAAAGAAAGAAAGAAAGAAAGAAAGAAAGAAAGAATATGGTACATGGAAAAATAATAATTTTGAAGAGCCTATTTAAGAGATGTGTGCGTGTGAAAAAAAGCCAGGAACCAACAACAGTTTAAAAAATGGACATAGACATAGGCCTAAATAAAGACAGTTCGAGTCCTTTTTTAGCCGAAGAAACTATCCGAGATCGAGGGAAGTCTTGCTTTTTAAGTGTTGGAGGCTCGCGCCAGGACCTGTCCCATTTCATCTCAGGTTAGACCATCTGCAGTGACAGCTGTCAGCTCGCGCCCGTGCGTCCTTGGCGAGAGGCCAGAGTGAGGCTGATCCAGAAACAGGGAAGCAGGGAAAAGACCCACCTGAGACATAGTCAACTATGACATATAAAAAATATTCATTTCAGAATAAAAAGCTAAACAATTTTACATTTGTTATAATTTTACATTAACGTCCAGTTGAATTCAGTTAAAGTCTGATGACGTATTCTAGCTAGAGCATTGCTTTAACAAAATTCATTTGTGTACTGTACATAGATACTGTATCCTATAGTCGTTATTATACAATAATAGAAACTTGAATTTAAACAGTGTAGGATTTCATCATTTATTATATTTATTTGAATATTATGACGTTTTATTTTAATAAAATTTAAATCATCTGCAGCGGATGAAATAAAATCCCCGCTACGACTGTAACTCTTTATCTGCATGTTTCACTGTCGTCCTGTTAAAATGTTGGTTTTGTTTGGAAACAGCGCACTCATCTGGCGAGGAACTCAAAAATACGTTCCGGGGGAACGTGCATGATGATCGTACACGCTATGGGTGGGGTGCCGAATAACCTTTTCAATCTTCTCACTTAAAAATGTCCCGCATACCCCCATTTTTTTCTAGAGCCATTTTACAAGTAGCCTACATCTCTCTCATAGTCTTTGTCAACTTCCTAAGCCACTCACAATATCTGTCTTGTCATTCGTATCTAAAGCAGGGGTTCCCAAACTTTTCAACACGCGACCCCCAAAATAACAGTGCCAGTGACTCGAGACCCCCACTATCCTCGGAGGTGGTTAAAGTGTACAAACGTTGCGCGCTAATGCGCACATGCACTATATTCTACCCAAACGCGCATAATGACAACACAAAAGAGCACAATCTAACATAATATTATTTTATAGTTATTTACTCATTACATTACTTGTTGTTATACATAAAATATGAACTATTACTACAGATGGTCGAATTTCATCAAACTGAGTGCTGATGGATGTGCCTCTTTACCTAGGCTACATGAGGACGATATGGCCCCTCTGACTGCGGCGCTTCTCCGCCCTCCTCCGCTGGCCTCCATGCGTTGTCTTTGGTCGATATTAATCAACGTTTCATTTCGACAAATAAGAATATCATATAAATTTAAGCCTGAAAAATAATCTGCGTGCACATGGGACTGTTTAACGTGGTGCTGTAAATGGACGTGCTGCGCCTAACCTAATTTTTGTTTTAATAGCAAATAAACAAGTGTACATACAAAATAGGCATTGAACAAACAATATTAACAATGAACAATTCTCAAAGACAGACATAATTGCAATTACAATATGTAACAGTGAAGTTTTACATTAAATGTACAATCATGAAGGCAAAGAAGAACAAAAACTGTGCCTAACCTAATGTTGTTGCTAATGTTGTTAATGTGACGTAATCACCTCAGGGGTCATGAACGAGGGGGAGGAAATTCCTAATTCTGATGACTTTTTATTTGCCTGGATTTATTTTTAACTTAACAAATATTTTTATATTTTGTCACACTTATTGATTACATATGCTATTTCTAATAATAATACAAAATATTTCTGTAAATCATCTTGCGACCCCGCCCTCGCGGCCTTGCAACCACCACTTTGGGAACCCCTGATCTAAAGGATAGTATGTACAGGTGGAAGACCACACCACCTAGTGTCTAAATGTTATGATCGTAAATTTATGAATGAGACATACACACACTTTACATGCATCTTTACCAAAGGAGTGAGACAGTTGGTGTCCTCTTTGACAGCCACGTTCATGCACATTTTATGGGATTGCTGGGTTAGAACCAGGGGTAGCTGCTTAGCATTGATATATCCAGCATACAGTTTTCCTACCCCAGAGTGAAACAGAGTAAGCAAGCTTTGCTCCTTTTGCTTTGCACATGCTTGCCTTAAAGATCCAGGAAAAAAGTGTCAAAATAATGCCCAAACCTATTTCAGTATGTTTTTGGTACACTGTTGTTTTTTTTCTTGACTCTGTGTTCACATATATGTCTGCATAATCATTCGAAATTGTTTTTTCAAACAATTGATCTATTATCAAACTGCCATCTTAAGCCATCCATAAAACTGTAACTAAAGTGATGTCATCCCTAGCTATTTTTGATCCATTAAACTGATGGTTTTACTGCATTCCTCACTCTTGTCTAATAAGTGAGGTATCCTGAGCTTATTTGCTTTGAAATGGGCTTATTATAAATTTAATTGAGCTTTAGAAACATTTATTTAACATGTAGGCTACTAATGGTCTCATGCTATCTCTTAGGTAGAATGTGTATATTTGTGCATGTGTGTACATTTGAGCTCAGGGGGGTTACTAATTTATTTATTTTTGTATGCAGACTGATTTTTTTGTTTGTGAGTTTATTTATTTATTCTTGGGTCTGGACAGCACGACCTCTAAATTATGAATCAGGCCCTGTTCTTTCTCTTAGTGAAAAATAACATCTGTCCTGCAAATGGAGAGCTTAGTGTGTCTATTTATGGTAATGTGGTGTGTACACAACTATGGTAGTGTATAATTTATGGTAAAAGCCTCCAGAGTGTAGCATAAAAAATAAATTGAGAAGTAACAAATAAATTTAGGGATTGGGGCATGAAACAAATCAAAGCACACTGGCTGGGAAAGTAGAGTTTATGCAATAAAAGCATTCAGTATGGCATTGTGTCGGGACTCGGTTCTAGCGCCTTCTTGTTTTCTCCTGTTTTGTCCTCTATTATTGTTGTGTCAAGCCCAGGGCACTGTTGTGACATTTCACCATGTGCTCAGAGTCTGCGTGTTTTCACCCCGCCCCTATCGTTACCTTGTTAATTAACTCATCTTGGTTTCCCTCGCTTCACCTGGGTTCTTTTGATTTTTTCCCTCTCTCCAGCTGTCCCTCATTTGCACTCTGATTTGCTTTCCTTTTTATTCCGCGTGTTTCTCTTGTCTAGTGTCGCATCGTTAGTGTTAGTTACCTAGTGACGGCCAGTCTTGAAACCTTGTCTTGAACCTAGTTATGATCATCCTTGTCTTGAAGCCTAGTTACTGATCACCTTGTCTTGTCCAGGCTCAAGTGCTGTATTCCACTGCCGGGTGTCTGCCACTTGTCTGCTCTATGTCTTGCCCCAGCGACCACGGCTTCCGGATTACACTCCACGCGGGTCCCTCTGCCTTCTTGAATGAGATCGTATTGTGCAGCTGCGACACTCACTGCTGCCTTGGTTCCCTTCGCCGGAGGATTCCGATCGTCCGCGCCACGGCTGCTATCGTCTGCCTTAAGGAACTTCATTTCCTGGCGAATGGACTGCGCTTTCCACCGTTGAACGCTCTTTGTGGATTATCCCTCATCGATCACGAGGATTCTCTCCTCACGGATTACTTGGGACGCTCTAGCGGTGTGGCACGTAAGGAACGCCTTTCCCTGTCGTGTGGACTGCGCCTTTCACCTTTGCATGCTCTTTGTGGATTATCTCTTGTCGATCACGAGGACTCGCTCCTCACGGATTACTTCAGATGTTCTAGCGGTGTGGCACGTAAGGAGTGCATCAGTGCTTTGGACTTTTTGTCTTCATGGATTGTTGTTCAGACCGTTTGTTGTCGGATTCTCTCACGCGCTGAGTCGCAACCCATTACTGGATCTTTTGGGATTCACCATTGGATTTTTTTCCCCGGGGTTCTGCCACTTCGCTGGTGTTGAGACTGCCACCTTTCCCCTTTGGGACTCCCATTCATCGCCACTCCCCCTGGTCTTTACGGCCGAGCACTCGAGCCACCGGTCCCACTCTTCCCTGAACAAGTTTTGTGAAGTCGCCGCTTCGGCGGTCTTATGTGATTAGTGAATTCTCTGCACTTACGATATTGTGTGTCTACTACAAGTGTTGCATAAACTCTGTTGTACCCTGCATCTGACTCCTGAATTGTTCATGACAGCTTTATACAATGCAATGTACAGCATGGAAAAGCTTTTTGTTGTTCAGGTAGTGATATAGAAATCTACAATCAAACAAAGGTGGACTAAATGAAGTAAATTTACATGAGTAACCTACTACACTTTTTGAGTATCTACTTGAGTGTTATTTTTTGAGTAGGCCTACTTGTGACTTTAACTTCATTACATTTGAAAGACAAATATCATACTTTTTACTCCACTACATTTATAAAAAGGTCCAAAAGTAGAGCGTCGTTTTCTATGTAACCGGTTCCCTTTCTGTCGTTGTGTTGAACTGACAGAATGGGGTTTGATCTTGAGAACCTATAATCTCTGATTGCATTTTTAAAAGGCCAATGAACTTGGCGAATGGCATGGCATGTCAGTCTCCGTCCCGTACATACGGATATAAAGGGAAGATGGCATGCCCATTCATTCAACTTTTTGTTCTTCGGAACCTGCTATGCTGAAATGCTGAGCACATTATCTCCTGATTATCTACTGGATTCTACAAAGCAGAGCAGCGGATTCGTCCTGGTGTGTGCGATTTTCCCCTGGGCGTTTCGGTAGCGAGCCGAAGGTGTCTATTAGAGCAAATTTCCTAAAAGAGATAAATTTCTCACAGTGTGCACTTGTCGCCAGGCATTTCTCGCCACTGTAATCTTGGATGTGACCGCCTCGTCCTCGAGTCTGACAGCCATGATACCTGCATCATATGTCTGGGTCACCAGCATGCTGAAGTAGCGTTCGTGGATACGGCATGTCCGCACTGCGAGAAATGTCTATCAAGGTTTTGCGGTCACGGTTGGCTGTGTTCTTATTGGACACAGCCACAACATCGTCTGCGTCTAGATCCGCGGCAGCTGCCAAGCCGTCTGCAGAGGCGAACGGCGATGGTGATATGGGGGTTCCCATGGACGTTAACCCGTCGCAGCAATGCCGCGGACCATCCAGGCTCCGTTAAACGCATCTAACCTGTCTCAGATGGGCGGCAGTTGAACGTCCCATAGCGGATAAACGCATCAGTGAAGTCCGTCACAGCATCGGATGGCGACTTTCTGGCATCAGACGCTGATGTCTCCCTGGAGCTCCCGGCTTCGGTCGGTCGAGCCCAGGACGAGTCTGACGTGGAGATGTCAGCCGTGCTTGCCCGAGCCGCTGCGAGCCTCGGAGTTGGAGTGCACCGCAGTGCCTTCCCTGCAGCGCTTCTTGGTACCTGGATACGGAGCACGGTGGCAACCGCGTTCCGCCCCGATACCTTTTTTCACGGAAGTGCCCTTGACACCGGAGCAGCTAAAGGCTACGTCGATGTACCCCAAGTTGAGCGTGCCGTCTGCTGACCGCCGCCCTCTGGAGGGACCGACCAAGGCTCCCTTCCAAAGCGTGTAAATTTTCTTCATCTCTGGTGTTGAAAGCTTACACTGCTGCGGCTCAAGCTGCCTCCACACTTCATGCCATGGCCATCCTGCAGGCTAAGGCATTGAAGCAGCTGGATGAGGGAAAGCTTGACCCAGCGTTTATGCAGGAACTGCGCACCGCCACTGACTTAGCTCTCCGGGTGAACAAGGTGGCGGCTCGCACGCGCTGGGACGAACGATGTCTACTCTGGTGGTCCAAGAGCGACACCTTTGGCCCAACCTTGTGCAGATGCGAGACGCCAAGGAAAAACACTTTCTCGATGCGCCCATCAAGCAAGCTGGGCTGTTTGGTGACACCGTTGAAGATTTTTTCAGTTTTCGGCTGTGAAGAAGCAGACGGTCCCGGCCGTGACCCGGCCCCCTTCAGGGCGTCGAGGTCCCAGACGGCGTCTGCTCCCCAGCGGCCCCACCCCTCTGCACCTCCTGCCCCAGCTCCGGCGCACCCTTCTCAGGCTGCCCCCCGTGGACGGAAGTCATCGCGAAGGAGAGCATCGACTCCCCATCAACAACCGACCAAGAAGCCTAATGGTGGGGACAGCCCAGGGAGAACCAGGACATCGGGCACGGCTCCAGCCATACCACCACTGTCAGGCCGCACTGGGACGGCCCTGCCACGTCCCACCTCAAGCCGGGCCTGGCGCCCACTCTGTCTCTACAGTAAAAGAGCTTCCTTTCTTCCTAGATGTTCCAGGATGCAGCAGCCTCAACTCGACAAATCATGCTCGTTGCATCATGCCAATCCCGCAGCCCTCAGCACTCTCCACTCAAAGGTAAGTCCTGCAGCGAAAAATTAAGGCAGGTAAGTCAGCAGACCCACTCGCCTCCCCAGGGTTCTGTCCCAGCCACAGAACCTCCCCCCATGGGGGCAATGTTGCAGATCTCCCCGCTAGTTCCTCTGTCGAGGTGTCTGGGGCCTGGTCACAGCTCCCCAGCCTGTCGCGGTGGCTAGTAAGGACGTGAGGTAGAATGCTCCCATGCTTCGGGTTGAGGTCACCACCCTTCTGGTGAAGGGAGCGATCGAGCCCGTCCCTCTGGCCGAGATGTCTTCATCGTTCCCAAGAAAGGTGGGGGGCTGCGCCCCATCCTGGACCTGCGCTCTGAACAAGACGCTTCACAGGCTCCCGTTCAGAATGTTGACACAGAAGCGCATCCTGACATCTGTCTGACATCAGGATTGGTACGTGGCTATCGACCTGAAGGACGCATACTTTCATGTCTCGATTCTCCGATGGCACAGACCATTTCTTTGGTTTGCCTTCGAGGGTCGAGCATACCAGTACAAGGGCCTGCCCTTCGGTCTGGCCCTGTCTCCCCGTGCCTTTACCAAGGTCGCAGAGCTTGCTCTCGCTCCCCTCAGGGAGCAGGGCGTGCGTATCCTCAACTATATCGACGACTGGCTTATCTTGGCTCACTCGCGAGATCTGTTGTGTACACACAGGGACCTTGTGCTCCGGCACCTCGACCGATTGGGCCTACAGGTCAACTGGGACAAGAGAGAGCTCTGTTACCATGCAAGTGCGCCGAGTCAATGCTGCGCTGTCTGACCCTGTCAGGCAGCACTTGGAGGTCCCACTGAAACTTTTCAGAGGCTCCTGGGGTATATGGCGTCCTCGACAGCAGTCGTGCCGCTCGGGTTGATGCATATGAGACCGCTTCAGCATTGGCTTCAGAGTCGAGGTCCTTTGGAGAGCGTGGCACACCGGCATGAGGCGTATTCCCATCACGTCTCGCTGCCGTCGCACCCTAGCCCCTTGGACAGACATGTCCTTTCTCTGGGCTGGAGTCCCAATCAAGCAGGTCTCGAGGCGCGTCGTGGTGATGACAGATGCCTCCCTACTCGGCTGGGGTGCTGTGTGCAATGGGCATGCAGTGTCGGGTGCTGGACAGGACCCATCCTCAGAGGTTGGTTGTAACGCGCTACATTTACTTCGTTACATTTACTTGAGTTTTAAATCAAATTAAAAGTGTGTACTTTTACTCTTGCTTGAGTAAATTTCTAATAGAAAATCTGTACTTTTACTTCGTTACATAACTTGCACTGCGTGACGTTCCTTCGTTCCTTCATTTTAAAATATACTTTTTAAAACGCGTTGTTTATTTCAAGGTTGTCGTCTCTTTTTACGGGCATTCCTGAGGATCGATTCTTTTGAGTCGATTCTTTTGAAAGCATTAATTGAACAATGGGCAAAACCATTTGAATAGGCTAATGAATCAGTTCAAATGATTTGTTCAGTTCGCAGCACGATCTGAATCATCTGAAGCAGGATTACTCACTCGTCGTAGCGTGAAATTTAAGAACACGAAGAAAAACACAAAGAGAGTTGGATGAAGTGGATATTAATCTATATCTATACAATAAAAACTGCAAATGGTGTCATATTGATTGCCAGCAATGCTAAATGCCTGCCATATGCGCGCACCCGCGCGACCTGTTCGTCAGACACAGCAACATGCGCGTTACCTGTCAGACAGAGACGTGGGCTTGCAGAAATATACATTTGAAGAACAGAAGGAAGAAAACTTGTTGATGGGCGTGTGGTTCACTGTTTACTGTTTGTTTACAAGTAAGAGCGTTTCACAACACACAAGTGACACAACACGAGAAAACATGAGCTTTGTTCAAAAATGTGTATTTCATTTAAGAGAGCACTGCAGATGTTCTAGATCATCTTAGAAAATGCTCTGAGTTTAGTTAATGCATTTTAAACGCAAAACTGGAAAAAAATCTTGATTTGTTTGGCTTTGTGTCTTTGGATATTTTTTATAACAATTTATTACATTTAGGGACACATTATTGGAGCCGTTACAAAAATATTGAAAGCTGTTGGTGGAACATTAAAACCATTAAATAATTTTAATCTTCTAAAATATTACAATGATGAAAGATGTACATTTTGTGTGACATCAGTGTAACTCGAACTACCGTACACATGATCACGAGTTATCCTTGTATCCCCATTACAAGAAAAATGTTAAATGAAAGCACTGTAAAAAAAAGCACAGTTCAACCGAAAAGATATTAACTGACTAATAGTAAAATAATAAAAGCGCATTGCCTTATAACAAATACAATAAAATACACTTTTCTATTTCATATCCCTTTTATGACCTTGAACTACATCAAGTACTGTCATCTTAGTGGAAAGTCTCTGAATATATTATGAATTTTAAAGAAAAAAGTTTATGAGACGATTGAATAAGATTATAATAGTTGACCTTATCTGCTTGAAAAAAGGAAACTAAGACTCAACAGTAAAAGACTAAAGTTGTGGACTGTGCTTTTGTTGCCCAGGTTCCCAGGATCAGTGTAACAAAGATTTTTTGAGGCACAGCCTTTCCAGCGGTCTATGTCCGTATTGACAGTTCTGATGTATGATGTAGGACCTGACACAAACAAACAAAAAATTATGCATACTTTACCATGATTATTTAGCAAATTAGGGTAAAACTTTATATACGTACTTTTCTAACTTTGTTCTTACATATAACTTTTTTCCATAAATGTAAATATACCACATACCACGAAAACTCTTGATATAAAATCTTATTCTTAAGTCAGTACACCTTTTAAGCAGCAGTCCTGGATTCCCACACATGACAGGAGTGTATTGCATTTATCATCTGTTGGGCTGTTGCATGACTCAAATTTCAGCCCATTTGGGGCATCATAGTGTCCTAGAAAGTAAAATGTTCAAATCAAACATTTCTTTTTTTGCATTTGTATTTTATATTTGTAACAATCATTAATTTTTCTACAAGTGATATTATAATATTATAAAATATCAAGTGTGAATAAGTAGGTTTGGTATAGAATTCATCTCACCAAGCAGTTTGTCATTGTTGCAGCCATCTGTGTTGCATCATGAAACAGTCATATTATAATACCCAACATTGAATGATACAGTGGTTCCTATATAATAGCACATTTGAGCTGGTAAGCAGGCCCGTTGAACAACTGAAATATCGCCTACAATGTCTGAAAGATAGTAAAGGTATTGTTTTATTTTAAAAGACAGATTGAATATTAGCTAAAAAGACTTCATTTAAAATGGAAAATATAATCATCAAAATTGTGAAATTGTGGAACTAGTACAATTTACAACTCACTTGAACTGGAGCTATAAACACCACAATATTCGTTATCAAGACAGGGTACTAAAGATGAGTCCTGATGGCCTGAACCACTCAAACACTTCAGCATTTGAACTGTTCGTCACAACATAAAACAAATAAAAATTACTTAAATTGTCAAAATTTTCATTAAAAACCTTGAGATTTCATTTGTTTTTTAATTTCATTTATTCTCATTTATCATTTTTTCCTGTAATTGTCAAGTAATTGTAATTAATTGTACTGTAGATCATCTTATTTTACATTACCTGAGTGAATGAGTAAAGAGGTGAGGCAGAGTCCCAACAGCAGCCACATGATGAGCAAGAGTCAAGTCAACTTTCAAAAGGAGTGTGTTGCACTATAAGATCAGATTTATATAGACCAGAACTTAAATCCAGTTTGACCAGTGAGTCATTAAAAACCACAAATGTACTTCCACAAACATACTAGTATTTAAGGTTAAAGGTACATTCACATGCATACTAGCTATAACAAAATAACAAAGAACATTAACAAATTGAGAACAAAAATAATAGGATTTGTTTTAGATTTGTCCTTTTTAGATTTAAGCAATTTCTGAGATATTACAGTATGAGTGTTTTATGTGATCTTTGTGTTGCCCTTGTAAAATGTTTTGAGTAAAAGTGCTTTTAAACAACACTAAAGAAACAAACATGAAATGCATGTTTTTATTACGTCAATGTTTCATATACTTGTGTATATTCTCAACAATATAGACATTTAAATAAATAGTCGGGATATTTCAGAGTATTAGTTGACAGCACCTCCCACAGTATAGATTTATACTTTCTCCAGCTCAGTAAATGATTTGTCATTAAACACATCTCTCCATTACAACGTTTGACGCATTTATTTTAAGCAGGCACAATGTACATGTGGCTGTAGTCCAGTTCATTATCATGTGCTGCTTAAACTCACGTCTGTAAATCTTTGTTGGATAAACACTATGCATGATGGAAAGATTTAATAGATTTAATATTGCTGCAGGAAACTTGGTAACACTTTACAATTAGGTTGTATTCGTTAACATTAGTTAATGTGTTACCTAACATAAACGAGCAATGAAAAATACTGAGGGCCCAGAACTGAGATATTCTTATATAAATATTATGTAAATATTCATATGTATTGCAAAACAGATTAATTTCTCAAATTATGCTGCCACAGCAATGCGGTAAATTGTATCTATTCTATTAACAAAAGTTAATGCTCAACAAAATAACAAGATCAGTGTGTTGGCATTAGCAAAGGTTAATAAACACTAAAACAATATTCCTAGCTTTTGTTAGTTAATGCAATAACTATGTATAGGCCTACAAACTTATTGTAAAATGTTACCGGATACATTAGAATGGACAAGTTCCTGTTTGCTGGAATTTTGTCATTAAAGTTACTAAATGTTCCACTCCCCTATTTTATGGGAAGAGAAGTGTGGACAAAAGGATGTGTCATAAATTAATTACATGTCGTTGGTGAGAAACGGCTTTGCCCTCCTGTAACTCAAAAGCTCATTTCTAGGAAGACTGATCAGGTAATACCATGACATGTCACGATTCTCGTGGTGGAAGAACCCAAGTGCAGGCAGACGTGAAGGGGTTAAACAAGATATATTTATTACAACAGACGCAAAACAAAAACCCACGAGGGGGTGTCAAAAAACAGGAACGAACTAAAACACAAAACCAGAAACCAAACACTTCCCTCGGTGGGGCAAAACAAAACACGACACAACGTCTTAAATAAAACAAGGCAGGATAAAACTAAAGCAAAAACACAAAACTCAGTTTCTCAAACAAGGCATGAAACAGGAACACGGGCGACAACACGAGCACGAGCATGAACACATACACAATGCAAACGTACAATACACGAGCACAGGACAAAGAAACAAGAGGGTATAAATAGAGAAGACAAACGAGGGATAATTACATGGGGCAGGTGTGGGACATTAAACACTTAGGGAAGGATAACAAGGAAACGAGATGGCGGGAACAGAGACGGGACACTGGGAAAACACGAGAGGTAAAAACATAAACATCTCATGGCCTTCCCACATAAAACCCAAGGACTCTGCCCCGATCCCACCACACGACTAGAATATCATAAACAAGACGGTGGGACCGTGACAGAGCCCCCCCCCCTTAATGAACACCTCCAGGTGTTCACCAAGGGGTGACTAACAAGACCTGACAGACTGGACCAAAGACAAAAACCAGACAAACATGGTGAACAAGACAAGGGGCAGACATGACAACAAGACCACAGGATGAGTGGTGGGCCAGAACAAAGACCAAGACATGAGAGATTGTCTATCGGCGGGCTATAACCTAACGAGGGAGAGTCAGTAGTATGGGTTCATCAACTATCGAACCGAACGAGTCGTAGTAGTGCTCGTGTACCCCGATAATTACATGATAACTGTAGTAGTATTGTAGCTCTTAAGTTAGTAGGAACGGGGGTGGAGAGCATAGGAGCAGTCATAGAGCGGCCGGGATAGTCCCAGTCCCCGGCTGCGCTCGAGGGCGCGGAGTCCTGGGGGATTAGGGATAGTCCTGGGGGGAACAGTCTTTGACCCTGGGAGTCCAGGGTGATGCTCCATGGGACCGGCTGGAAGGCCGGCTGGACAGTGGCTTGACGCCTCTGGAAGGCCGGCTGGACATGGCTTGACGCCTCTGGAAGGCCGGCTGGACAGGGCTTGACGCCATGGCTGGAAGGCCGGCTGGACATGGCTTGACGCCGGCTGGAAGGCCGGCTGGACATGGCTTGACGCCGGCTGGAAGGCCGGCTGGACATGGCTTGACGCCGGCTGGAAGGCCGGCTGGACGGCTCGCGGCTGGAGGGCCGGACTGGACACAACGACTAGGACACCAGGCTGGATCACAGACTGGACAGCCAGGCTGGACACGACTAGACACAGACTGGACACAAGGACTGACACATGACTGAGACACATGACTACACAGACAACACGACTGACACAAGACTAGACACAGGACTGGACACGCTCACGGACTGGACCGGTGACCACTGGAGCGCACATGGACGCCGGCTATCGGACGACCGTGACACGATGACCAGGGCACAGACTAGGACCGGGCTGGACGCCGGCTGCGGCTGTGCTCCCCCTCCTCGGCTTCTTCTTCCTGCGACCGGCCCACAGACACGTGTGGCCGGTTGCGTGGAAGCGGTGGGAGGCCCGGATTACTCCGACCGGAAGAGTCGGACTGGGGAGTCCCACGACTCCCTTCGTCGCGCCGTGCCACGGAGACTAGCAGGGCAGTAGGAAGAGCTGCCGGGGATAGAGGCAGACGGGAGCGTGCATGCCACTGACTCCGATCTATGGCACGGATCCCTCCGGGATCACGGGCTAGGGGAGAAGGATTGGGCTTGGCTGAGACCCTGGGCTCCGGCCGATTCATGGCTACCTGATCATGTCCGTGAAGCCCAGCGGTCTCAGCATCTTCATTCTCCTCCCGGACAGCGGCTCGATTCAGTCCGCCGTTGAACATGCCATCTGCTCACGCTCATCATGGACCATCTCCCCTGCAGTCTCGAAGAATCGATCTGCGAACTCCAAGACATCGGAGTAGCCCTGTCGCAGACCGCAGAGGAGATGGGCCTGCCTGGATCGCCTAGCCTCCATCTTGCCTGCTGGGTTCAAGATGGCTCTGTGATTCTGTCACGAATGGTAAGGGGAAGAACCCAAGCGCAGGCAGACGTGAAGGGGTTAAACAAGATATATTTATTACAACAGACGCAAAACAAAAACCCACGAGGGGGTGTCAAAAAACAGGAACGAACTAAAACACAAAACCAGAAACCAAACACTTCCCTCGGTGGGGCAAAACAAAACCAAACAAAACACGACACAACGTCTTAAATAAAACAAGGCAGGATAAAACTAAAGCAAAAACACAAAACTCACAGTTTCTCAAACAAGGCATGAAACAGGAACACGGGCGACAGCACGAGCACGAACACGAGCACGAACACGAACACGAACACGAGCACGAGCACGAACACGAACACGAACACGAACACGAACACGAACACGAACACGAACACGAACACGAACACGAACACAATGCAAACGTACAATACACGAGCACAGGACAAAGAAACAAGAGGGTATAAATAGAGAAGACAAACGAGGGATAATTACATGGGGCAGGTGTGGGACATTAAACACTTAGGGAAGGATAACAAGGAAACGAGATGGCGGGAACAGAGACGAGACACTGGGAAAACACATGAGAGGTAAAAACATAAACATCTCATGGCCTTCCCACATAAAACCCAAGGACTCTGCCCCGATCCCACCACACGACTAGAATATCATAAACAAGACGGTGGGACCGTGACAATGACAAGCCTTAGATACACCCCAGGGGAGGTATTACAGAACAGTGCTATCAAAAATAAATGTCTCTATTTTATATCTTTCAATAAAATTAGATTACGCTTGATCACCTTACAAAAATATAGTAATTATTTTTATAACCATATTACCTGCCAAACATGTAACCATGTACCATATCTTATCCAAGCGAAGTTAATATTTTGAAAATAACAGTAGCTGTGCTTCAGGACAGATTTGGGTAAACTCGCCCTTCATGGACCCTCCTGTAACAACAGCATCTTTGATTGGCATACAGAAGTACATTTCTCATTTGCTGTTTCACCAACACTTCAATTATTAAGGTAGAGAATCTGCAAATGATTGGCAAGTGCTGTGTCTCTACTGTTGACTGTTGGCCTGGTCAGCAAGTCTGCTTAGATAGATGACAGAAATGAAGACAAGGCATCTGCATTCAGAGTGAAGCTGTAGAATCTGTGGCAACGGCTGGATCAGTGTGAGCTTTCAGAAGGTAAACTATCTCAGAGTTGGAGGCCTTCATGGCTATCGAAAGAGCTGTGTGGCCATCCAATGCACTTTGAAAAGGAATAGAAACCAGAAATGGTTCTTCTATAGCAGTGTTGTGAAGACCCTTTTGCAGCACCTTTCTTATAAGAGTGATCCTGTCTATTTTTTCCAATTGTTATGGCTGTTTAAATGTATTTAGTATGGAAAAGAAAGAATACAAAAACAAGAAACTGAAAGTATACAGTACACATGAAACAAACAATATTATAATCTTTAATTAAACACATTTTTCACATCCAATCCAAAATTCAGTTATATAGAGCAAAGGATATATTTTTGTCATGTTTTTAAACCAGAAAAGTAATAATCAGATTTAGAAGTAGGAGACTGACTTAATTCATCCAGGAGACACCCTTCTTACATCAGGTTAGGTCTTACCATTTTAAAGGCTGACAGAGATTTCTGTGGTTTATTGGCTGCTATATTATTTGTCAAAGTGCATCTTGTTGATTGATGTAGGCTAATTTAATGATGAAAGTGTCGTGAAGTAGTACTTTATGTTTGTCAGTTAATATAAAATATACAAAATCCAAGCACTACAGTAATCAATTATACCCTATCCCCCATTTATTGTCACTGAGTGCTGATGTTCTGTTAACAATAACCAAAAAGGTTGACATAACTGTGGCTAAATGGAATTAACTTTACCAGGTGACAGCCTCACTTATTTTAAAAAGTTAAAGTAATGAAAAATGTTATGTTGCCATGACTTATTGATCACATATTTTTTACAGGGTGCTCATGCAGTTCAATAAAATATAATTTCCAATTTTTATGATATATTTTTTGACAGAAAAAATTAAATATTGTTCACAGAGTTTGTTCTTGTAATGTCAATCATTGATCAAACATGTAATTATTGTGACATCAGTGTATTTTATGAACTAATACAAGCAAACACCTGCTCTCTGCTAAATAAATATATAATTGAGTCAGTTTTTATATAGAATACCACAGAATACATAGAATAATCAATTTTCGTGGATAATCAAAAAATTTGTGGTTTTATATTCCTTTTAAAACTGCCAATAAAAGTTAATGAGGGGGAAGTGCATTAGAAGAAGTGATCTCTGATGTTTAAAGAAGTATTTGGAATGAATAACAATATTTACTTGCAAATAACGTAGTATATTTATTAGGGCTGTGCAAAAATATCGATACATGTAACATGTAACAACTTTTTTTTTCGATAGTGATACCTCTACTATCGATAAATATATTTTTAATCATGTCATATACATACGGCCAAAAGTAAGTGGAAGCGAGCATGGCGAAAAATATAAGAACGCTTGGAGCTCTCAGAGCTGATGTGTGGGTGTGCTCTGGTTTTCAAAATAAGTAATGGAGTAATGAGTTATATAAAAGAAATGCTGTTTGTAGGCTTCGCAAGTCATGACACAAGTCACTTGGCTACTGCAGTGCATTAGACAAAAAGTTTATTAAGAAAAGTAACAATGACATTTATTGTGATTTCACGGATGTGACACCAGCGCATTTACAGCACGGATGAAGCAGGGGTTTTATACTGCCCATGTTCAGTGTTGGGTAAGTTACTCTGAAAAAGTAATTAATTACTAGTTACTAATTACATATTCAGTAGAGTAATTAGAATACTGTACCAATTACTCTCTCCAAAAAGTATTTAATTACTTTTTACTTTCTAGATCTTATATCAACCTTGATTCAAGGCGATTCAAGGATGATTCAAGTGATTCAAGGACAGACATGAAACGGCTCTTTTAATTCATTCAAATAAATAAAATAAAACTACATAAAGTAGTATTATTAAATAACTGTCACGGATGTGAGGAAGAGAACCCAATTGCAGGCAGCAGTGAAGGGGTTAACAAAAACAAGACTTTATTTACATAAAACTAAAAACAAAAACCCACGATGGGGGAAAACTCAATACAATAAGATAATGACAGGACGAAGACTAACTAACACTAAACTGAAAATAACAACACTAGATAAACCAAACTAAACACTTACTAAGACTGACAGGACACTCCAAACGGAACACGAGCACGGGAGAAACAGGTAAACAGGCTACAAATAACAAGGACCGCCACCGAAGACACCATATACAATGCACGAGCAACAAGAAAATGAAACATGAGGGTATATAAAGGCAAGACAAATGAGGGATAACTAGCTAGGACAGGTGGGAAACATTAGACACGGACGGGAAACAATACAGGAAACGAGAGGGGCGGGGCCACTGACGAGACACGAGAAAACACACGAGAAGTAAAAACAAACAACTCATGGTTTTCTCACATAAAACCTAAGGGCTCTGCCCCGATCCCGCCACATGAATAGAAATTCAGAAACAGGAAGGTGGGACCGTGACAATAACCAAAGTATTACAAATGTGAGAAAGATAAATTAATGAATGCATTTAAAAGTTAGACTTTCAATTTTAATGTATATTCCAGTATTGTATTTAGTTAAATACAATACTGTATCAGATGTAACTGTAATTAAATTACAGAAAAAATAAGAGTAATCCCTTACTTTACTTTTCAATGAAAAAGTAATTAAATTACAGTAACTAATTACTTAGTAACTAGTTACACCCAACACTGCCCATGTTCATTGTTTTAACTGTAATGCACCACAACAGCCAAGTGACTTGCGTGAGCCACCTTATTCCCCTGTGCTACCCACTTGAGGGGCGCAATCCACAGTTTGAGAACCCAAACCTCTGATCTAAAAGTCCATGCATCGCACATCATGGCCACTCTGAGGTAAGGGATGTTTTTACACTTATCCTTACAGAAAACCCCTGGTGGTGCACAGCATGTTGTATTTCTAGTTCTACTTTTTACATTTTCTATTTAAAGTATTGCAATATATCGCAAATGTGTATCGTATCGAAATACATAGCAATATATTGTATTGTGACCCATCTATCGTGATATGTATCGTATCGGGAGGCACTTGCCAATACACAGCCCTAATATTTATAGAGTAAATGAGATATGTTTGCCATATTTTTAATCATATATGCTGTCCCTACAGTAGTGAAGCAACAGCAATCAGACTCAGAAGTAGGAGACTGATATTGACTTCACTCATATATGAGAGACCCTTGTTACAGAAGCTTCCTTCACAGCAGGTCATATTGGAGAATTTTGAAGGCTGACAGAGATCTCTTGAAATGCAGCCCTTTAATGTGTTGTTTCCAAAACCAAAGCTAGACGGTAATAAAGAAGCTGAAACAAAACACGCACAGCCAAAGATTAAGAAGAAGTTATCTGATGAACACAAACTTTCTTACAATATTGCACAAGACAATAATGGATATAATGAGACATACCTGTGCCGTTAAAACAGCGGTCCTGATTTCCCACACAGTCCAAATCAGAATCACAGTTTTGATCATAAATACTGCTACATGATTTACACTTCAGTCCATTTGGGTTTTTGTTTGGTGCTAAATTTCACATTTGCAGAAAATATTTTCTGGGTAAATACTTATAAATCAAATATCCATCACTATAAAGGCAAAAGGTATAATTATTTATCATTAACCTTAATTATCATAATTTCCTCATACCCCAGATGTCTGTGAGGTATATAAAACATTAAGCAAATCTGTTGCAAAGGTCCAAACACTGTATACTTTACCATCAACTTTCGCCTTGTTACAGCCATCAGTGTTGCAGCAGGAAACTGATGAAGTGAAACTTGTTCCTCCGAAACCAAATGATAAAGTGAATGTTGTACCATTAGCATTAAAGTACGCACACTCTTCATTCAATAGGCACAACCTCTGGACCATTGTATAATTAAAACCTAATAGAAACACACACACACGTGCATACAGTATACTTAGTTGAAAATGTCAATACGACACATTTTGACACTGCATATTACTCTCTATATCATTTTAAAGCTGGCTTTGTAACACAATGCAACAGCAAATATGAAAAATGAATAGATGTATTAGAAATTCAATTCAAGTCAACAAAAGTCAAAAACAAACCTGAAGAAGTTTGAGCAATGTGTGCGGTGGCACACGATTCATTTGAAAAACAGTTGGTTAGAGATGGGTTCTCGCAGAATATATTGTCACATGTTAGACACTGCAGCATTTGAACTGTTCCTTAAAAAAAAATATATATATATATATATATATATATAACAGATTTAATGAACATATGTTGTAATACAAGTATTTAATAATACAATATTATTATGTTAGTTTACCCGAGTAGAGGAATGCAGAGGTGAAGAAGAGTCCTAAGACAAATTTCATGTTGAAGCACTTTTATGGATGTGAAGTAAACTGCTTTTCTGCAAAACATCCAGCAGAACATTTTCTTTTATGCACGGGAAAGGGAAAGGGAAAGGGTTATTAACAGGTTTGACAAGTTTTTGATAAAGAACATGATATGCAGTAATGAAGTAGCAGAAAGGGAAGTTGTAACAAATTTAATCTGATATTCATATTTTTGAGTTTCTACGAGCTGAGCTACGGAAACATCTCATGATCAACAAAAAAAAGTGACATGACAAGACTGTAACTTGACAAAAAACTGTCAAAGTCAAAGTTTATATAGCACCATTTATACAGCACCAGCTGCCCAAAGACAAAGTGCGGTTCAAAACATCAGAACAAATAATATAATACAAGAAATGTATCAATATATATGCAAGAGCCAACAAAGAAATTAAAATCATAAAGGAAAGATAAAACAACGAACAGAAAGAAAATAAGGTAAAATATTAAAGTTTAAGGAGTATTAAAAGCAAAAGAATACAAATAAGTTTTAGCAATGATTTAAAAGCAGGCATGCTTGGAACAGATCTAATGTGGAGTGGCAGACTATTCTACAGTCTGGAGTCTGCGACTGCAAAGGCACATGTTCATGTTTCCGAATACCCTTTAAGACTCTCACTGCACCATTTTGTACAGTCTGAAGTCGAGCCAAGGTGGTTGAATTAATATAAATAAACATAAATATTATTTACTTTCAAAACTTTCAAAAACACTGACTCTGTACTACGAACGGCTCTGAAGCCAGAATGAAACTTCTCATATTGTGAATTGGTGTTTAAAAAGGCATGTTATTGAAGTGAAACTACTTTTTCTAAGATTTTTCAGAGAAAGTGTAAGTTTTAACCTAACATACTGTATGTTTTTAAAAAATATATAGCTTATCTTAAACTCTTTATTTAGCTTTTCTTGTACCACATGCAAGAACAAATTAATTTTTATTTTGAATCCATGCTTGAAACAATGAGGAAGTTGTGAAGAAAATCCTCTGCACAGCCTGAGGTATTGATGGATAAATAAAACTGCTAGTGTGCCAGTCCTGCAGCATATTGTTTGTTCTACAACCTTTCTTTTGTAGCTACTCTAAGTTCATTTGTTTAAAATTTGAGGCATAGTTAAAATGTAAAAGTAATTGTTACACATATGGCTGTAAAGCAGAAAAACAGAACAGTTATTAAACTTGTTTAATAACTGTTGTTATTAAACACACACCTGGCATTAGGCCACCAAAATTAAAATATGAGGAAGAAAACCAAGATGGACCTGCATGTTTTTGTAATGTTTGGTATTTTTCCCATGACAGGGCAACAAAGAGGCTAAGTATCATTTTGGTCTGAAGGGCACAGTGAATGTGAGTGAATGGAGAAGTTGCGTTTTTTTTCTGTAACTTATACCATAACGTTTACATTTGGGGTATTATTACCCCTATTACATCTGTTTCGAGAAAAAAACTGACTGAGCATAATGCAGCTCCCTGTCCAAGCTTTTGTCATGTACTGTAAGAGTCCAAGACTATTGCAATGCCCTACTGGCTGGCCTTCCAGCCAATATAATCATGACCCAAATGATCCTAAATATCTACCATGAGGACGGTTGGCAAGCGCCTCATGCGTACAGAGCTCCTCCCCAGGAAATCGAATGTATTTAGTGAACCATTAGCAAGACTTGAAACAAAACTCTGGAGTTCTGTGTGTGCATAGAAACAGATGACAAAATGCCTTTAGTGCTGTGCAGGTATACAGTATGACATTTGACATTTTGAATGTCACCTCACACCACCTCTGACATTCTCTCTACACAACACCCATCACCTTCAGTCACCCCACCTCCTGCACTTCAGATCAGTGAAGAGGGTGTGTACCGAGTCTTTAGGAAACAAAAGACAAGAAAAGTACCAGGCCCAGATGGTATCTCCTCAGCCTGTCTTAAAGGCTGTGCTATTCAACTGGCCTTCATCTTCTCACAGATCTTCAACAGATCACTGGAACTGTGCACAGTTCCTTCCTGTTTCAAGCGTTCCACCATAATCCCCATCCCAAAGAAACCCAAAATCACAGGACTGAATGACTACAGACCCGTCGCTCTCACATCTGTGGTCATGAAGTCATTCGAGAGACTGGTACTGGCATATGTGAAGGACATCACAGAACCCTTACTGGACCCCCTGCAGTTTCCCTACCGAGCAAACAGGTCTGTTGAGGATGCAGTTAACATGGGGCTGCATTTTGTCCTGAAACATCTGGATAGACCTATGGGACCTATGTGAGGATCCTGTTTGTGGATTTCAGCTCCGCTTTCAACACCATCATCCCATCACTGCTCTAGACAAAGTTAACTCGGCTATCTGTTCCTGGCTCTATCTGTCAGTGGATCACCAGCTTTCTGACAGACAGGCAACAGTTAGTGAGAATGGGGAAACTCACATCCAGCACCCGCACAATCAGCACTGGCGCCCCCCAGGGGTGCGTTCTCTCCCCACTGCTCTTCTCCCTGTACACCAATGACTGCACTGCCCAGGACCCTTCTGTCAGACTTCTGAAGTTCGCAGACGACACCACACTCATTGGCCTCATACAGGATGGTGATGAGTCTGCGTACAGACAGGAGGTTGAGCAGCTGGCTGTCTGGTGCAGTCATAACAACTTGGAGCTGAACACGCTTAAAACAGTGGAGATGATTGTGGACTTCAGGAGAAACCTCCCTGCACTCCCCCCTCTCACCATCACGAACAGCACTATGGCAGCAGTGGAGTCATTCAGGTTCCTGGGCACCACCATCTCTCAGAACCTGAAGTGGGACAATCACATTGGCTCAATTGCTAAAAAAGCCCAGCAAAGGTTGTACTTCTTACATCAGCTGAAGAAGTTCAACCTACCACAAACTCTATTAAAACAGTTTTACTCAGCTGTCATAGAGTCTGTCCTCTGCACATCCATCACTGTCTGGTTTGGCTCAGCCATAAAGTCAGACATCAGAAGACTACAAAGGACGGTTCGGACTGCTGAGAAGATCATTGGTGCTCCCCTGCCCACCCTCCAAGAACTGTATACATCCAGAGGCAAAGGGCTCAGAAAACCACCCTGGACCTCTCACATCCAAGCCATCATCTCTTCACAATGCTGCCGTCTGTTCGGCGCTAGAGCACTGAGCACCAAAACAACCAGACACAAAAACAGTTTCTTCCCTCAGGCCATCTACCTCTTGAACAGTTAAATGTTTTTTACGCACCGTGCAATTAATAACTCATAATAGTGCAATAATAATTATATCCTCCAGATAATACACTATCTATTTTTATACAACTTTTTCTGTAAATTCTGCTGTATATAGCACATACCTTGTACATACAATAGTCTATTCTTATTTTTTACTTGTACATACACACATAGCTTTACACTCTCTATATCTTTATCTTATCTTTGTTGTATTGTATTTCTTAATTTTTTATACCCATAGGCCCTTATTTAAATCATCTGTGTACTGTATTTTATTGTGTTATGGTCTCTGTGTACTGTTGTTGTTGTTTCTGTGTATTGGATGCTCCTGTTACTGAAACAAATTCCTTGTATGTGCAAACATACTTGGCAACAGTGGCGTAGCCACGGGTGTGCCAGCGCCACCCAAAGTGGCAGCTGGCACACCTAAAAATTCTTCAGTTCACAGAGTGGAGTGAACGTCATAAGCAGTACAAGGTGTATCATGCATTAACATGACATCTGCATCTTTGTCTTTCTTTGTTATGCAGCGATACAAGACCCTTTCCCATCCACTGTAAAAAGTTTTGTCTGCGTTTACCCTTCGTCACAGTGTTAACTACCTCCATCAAAATGAAAACACTTAACACCAATGACGGCATAGACCTAGAAAACGATCGTGATGATATTGTAGCGCACAGAAATGTATCATTCATGATGAAGTGCTGTTTTATTTTTACTGCACCTAGTTATAGAGAGCAGTTTTGAGAGCCCCGGAAAGGCGACAGGCAGATCGAGTTAGTTCGTTCGGGTGCGGCTGTGTTGTTCATTCAGTTCAGAGTAAACAAAATTGTAGAGGCTCTTTGTCGTTTTTCAGACGCTTCTGTATTTTTATGATTATTTCAAACATATTGTGAAATGTGGATGTGATAGATGAACACGCAGTCATGCACAGGAGTGACAGCGCTCGCACTAATCAGAATGTGGGAAACATCGTATTAAATTATTCCTTCTACTAAATAATGATTCAGCAGTTGATTGTGACATTTATTACATGGATTTGTGGCTGTTGTTGTCAATTTGAATTATAAATGTTGCAGATTGATCGATTAATGTGATATTAATTTTAATAACAACAACTTGTCTTTATTCTGCATATTCGTTCTTAATTATTTATTTTAGTAATGTATACAGTATGTGGTGTTTAGAGAGTGGCTATATATATATCTCCTCATTGGAGGCTGAGCCCCCCTAATATTGAAAACCTAGAATCTCCCCTGTTAACAAGCATTTAATAAAGTCTTTGGTAAGTAAGAAAATAAGGGAAATTATATTTAACCAAAACTTCATCTCAAACAATTGCACCCATAAGCAAGACCCAACAATACATAATTCAGTGCAACAATGTACAGTCACCATTTTTATTAACTATATTCTGCGTGCGCACATGTAAAGGCTAGTCCACTTGCGTTTATTGTTGACGTTTAATGCCTCGTGAAGAAACAAAGGGTGCTAATGTGAGTGTGCACACCGACGCGCAAAACGGTAGGCGTAAAAGCGTCTTTTTTTTAAAAACAACAAAACCGCGCGCGTTTTTTTTTTGTTTGACGCGCCGAGTTAAAAAGTGACCGACCAATGAGATTGGCGCTTTTGTTCACGTGCCTGGAGCTGCTGAAGTTACAGTAAAACATGACTTGGTGGCGCTCAAGTACAAAATGGTCTTGCCGAGCACACATCGCTGAACAGGAAGCAAGATGAATTCTTCATCTGTGTGACAAGCGAGTGTCAGAAGCAGGGGCGTAGCGTAGCACAGAATCTCGGGCCCTATGCAAAGGCAATGTGTGGGGCCCCTGCAAGTTACATATTTTTAGATTTATTGTAATAAAGCACTGAATCTTATTTCTGTATGAATTGTGATATACTTAAATCTAAGTAGATCACCTCAGTATCCCCTTAAACTATATTTTATATTAGATATATTTTTTATTTGAATTGTGTTTCAATAAAAGAGACACTGTGCAGTGTAGTATTGAACAGTAATAGTACTGCATAAATGGTAGTAATAATGCCACTTCATGACTGTAACTGAGATTGCCAATTAATATTTCTTAAAAAGTTTCATGCCAAGTCATGTATGTCAAGAAAAAAGGTATGTAAACAAAACCTCTAAATATTTTCAAGTTTTATTTTATGACACAAAACACATCAATTAAAACCCGCTTGTGAATTTTTAAAGCCTTATTGTGTTTTAAAAACGGTTACTATAATGCGACTACTTCCTTTGGCAGGGACGTTAGACGTCTTCGCGCATAAAGCTCACAAATAATGCAACATGGGCACAAATCTCTTAAAACGTTTATGCGGATTCATTCACGGAGTAATTATTTACCAGGGAACACATTTTTAATCAAGTTTGAAAGAGTTGTCGGTAGAGCTGCACGATTAACCGTTAAAAGATCGCGGTCTCGATTCAAACAACCACGCGATCTCATTAATGAAAATCATGATTCTCCTGTCTATTAACACCTTCGAATAAAATCATAACACTTCAATCTGTGCTGCCGCAGAAACAGAGAAAGCATGATCATATTTAGGTATGAAACAACGTCACAAACAGTCTTTTTAACCACACACTATCATTATTTCTGTGTCAAATGATCACAGAAGTACTGGCATTAAAGCAGAGAGTTGCCAACTCGCACACATGAGACACGCGTTTACAACCTCTCACTCTGCTCAAATTATTCTCACATCAAATAACAGACCAACATAAAGTAAATACAGCCTGACAACAAATCTGCTCTTATGATTGTCTTTCAGGATTGTGTTACATTGTTCTGATTATGCTTCACATCTTAACTGGGCATGTTTGAAACTAAACTAATGATTGCAGTTTGTAGCACAGACAAATCAGAGTGCGCGCATATATACATGTCATTACGGTAAAAACGTGTCATGAGTGTGCCGCTTTTCACTGTTTTAAAGGTGCAGTTTGTAAAAACCGCGGCTAGAAGGCGCACGATCAAAACAACAACAATGCCGTAGCTTGATGGCGCTGTGAAGGAGGGTGGAATGATGGGATATGTTGTCTTCAACTCCACCGCTGATGGCCATCAATCAGACGGGAACAAGAAATCATATTAGCAGATGAGGTAAAGTTTTATAATTGTTGCGAATAATTGTGGTCCATAAATAAGTGACTGCTCGAAACAAGTTAGTGACTTGCTAGATGCTAGACACTACTTCCGCATTCGTCCACGACACTGTTGTCATGCGGTTTCTATACATCAGTAAAGGCAGTAACAAAGGGGAACACAGATATGACGCCATTGACAGGCGACTGCATAGCCCCATGTCAGTGTTTAGAATGGCGATTTTCCTCACGATTTACAAGTTGTTGGAAACATTTGAGATATTGTAAGTACTCAGCTGAACAAAATATATAACACTAGCTTAGTGGTTTTTGGATATTTTACTGCAAAATCGTTACAAACTGCACCTTTAACGCTAATAGAGAAGTTGCGCTATTAGAGCTTTTCATCAAGTTGCCCAACATTTCATGTTTTCAGGTTATTTTAAACAAATTGGCAAATCAATCAAAAAAAGCAAATTGATAAATCTTTCTCAGGACCTTTAATTGTGTCACATTATGAATTTGTTTTACTGTAGAAATATTTCATATACAAGTTATTTCAATGCATTAATACTTTTAAGGAAGTTAATTTTGCATTTAAAGTAAGGGACAGGGAGATAAACCAAGGGGCAAAAGGCTCGAGCGCTCAGCCAAACGACCGTTAAAAGGGGAGTGGGAAAAAAAAATAAAAAAAAAAAAA
Organism: Triplophysa rosa; assembly: GCF_024868665.1. Lineage (NCBI taxonomy): Eukaryota > Metazoa > Chordata > Actinopteri > Cypriniformes > Nemacheilidae > Triplophysa > Triplophysa rosa. The sequence continues at coordinate 9,426,220 of NC_079896.1, read as the reverse complement.
AAAAATCCAAAGATCACCCGCAGCACGCGGGAGGTGAGTCAAGGGAAAAGAGTCCGCAATAAACCCAGCCACAACAAAAAGGTCAGAGGGAGAATCCGTTGATTGCAAGTCAAACTCGGGGAGTCCAGAAGCAAGTGTTTGCAATTCCACGACGGTAATCCACCAGCGTGGTAGTTACTGAACCAGCGTCCGTTTATAGATGACAACCTTGTAATCCCAGTGCGTAACTCACACCATCGCGTAGCAAGAATCCACAGGTAAAAAAACCCTCCGATAGAGTAGAGAGACTCCCCAGTAGATGAGATGCTTGACTCGCCTCGGATAAACTCCTTGAGAATAGCCACAGTTTGAAGCCAGTAGACACGGTTGCCCAAAACAGGAACAGTTCAAGATGAGTACAGCACTGGAACCTAGACAAGACAAGGTGATCAAAACTCGACAAGACAAGGTGATCAAAACTCGACAAGACAAGGTGATCAAAACTCGACAAGACAAGGTGATCAAAACTCGACAAGACAAGGTGATCAAAACTCGACAAGACAAGGTGATCAAAACTCGACAAGACGGCCAGAGTTCGCCACGAGAACCACTAAACACTGACAAAACACTAAACACTGACAAAGAACAACGCAAAACACAGGGACTAAAAGGGGACGCAATCAGGAAAGAAAATGAGACACCAGCTGGGGAGAGGGAAAGTTAAGGGGAAACCAGGTGCAACGGGGAAATCAATAATGAGACGTAGATAGGATAACAAGGGGGCGGGGCCACACACATGGCAACTGTCAAGTGTTTGACAAAACAAAAACAGAAGACAAGACAGACAAAACCCAGAGGTGCTAGACCCGAGCCCTGACACAAAGTCCTAAATATTACAGTACATATTACCTAAAAAAACTATTTTTTGTCTAGTAAATGATATATTACTTTCAGTCGTCATTCAGAATCGTAAAATAATCGCAATCTCTATTTGAAACAAAAGAATCGTGATTCTCAATTTAACCAGAATCGCGCAGCTCTAGTTGTCGGAGGCTTGGTGGTGGTGACGTTGATTTTGAGCGACCTTAAATGTAGTCTGTTTATAACATCGTGTTAGCTTTTTACTTCTGCCGATTATATTTCGGCTTCAAAAGTAACAAATGTTGTGTTAATTTGTAAAGATTATCTTGATAGACAAAACGTGTAAACATCATAAACCTTTGTTAATCACCAAGCTTATTTTTTGCGATTTTCCAAAAGTCTATTGGAAAAATGCAAAGGCTTTAGGTCGAGGGAACCAGTGCGGCACTTACTTCTTATGTACTCAGTCACCATTTTCCCCCCACTTGCGATGCCCATGGTCAGAAGCATAAAGTTGCACAGCGCCACCTTGTGTAGCGGGGGTTTTCTGTTTTTCATTAAGCGCCATCTATGTCAGGGAGTGAATTTGCACGTTCATCGCTAGTGAAAATCGTTTGGGTATGAACGCTGAAAAACGTCTCACAAAACGCTGGCGATAAGCGCGTGGGCCTGCTTTAACAGTTGACAAAATGTTAGGTTCAGGCGAGCAGTGATTAAAGGCAGAGTAGGCAATCCTGTCCAGAAACGTTTTTTGTCATGCTGGCTGGAAGTCTCTTAACATCCTGATAGCAATCAATAAGTAAAGCGAAACATTGATATTTTTATCATTATATATCGTCTGTGAAAGGCGTAGGGTCAAAAAACGTTGTACCAATTACTGCCCTCAGAGGGCAATGATAAGTCATGTGTACATTTTCAGTCAGCGTATTTTGCATCCCACTGCACGGCTCTCACTAAATCCTTGGTGTTTCGAGTCAGATCCGTGGGCATGGATTGTTGGTTTTACATTTACATTTACATTTAGTCATTTAGCGGACGCTTTTATCCAAAGCGACTTACAAAGAGTTTAAGGAGCAATAAGCGATATGTCATACAGGAGCAATAATGCAATAGGTGCCAATACAAAGTTACTGGTTTCAACAAAAGCTAGACCACTACCTGTTGAGAGAAAGAGAGAGAGAGTTAGCGTTTTTTTTTTCATTTGACTGTCAAGTATTCACAAAAGAGATGGGTTTTAAGTCATTTTTTGAATGTTGTGAGAGATGTGGTTGACCGGACCGAGTTAAGAAGAATGTTCCACCAGGAAGGAGTTGTGAATGAGAATGAGTGGGAAAGCGATTTACTGCCCTTATGGGAAGGTAGTACAAGACGTCGCTGGTATCCTGAATGCAGGGATCTTGATGGGGTGTAGGAGCTGAACCAGCTGGAGCGGTTTGATACCCTTTGCAGGAAGACCAGCAAGGAGAGCATTGCAGTAGTCCAACCTTGAGATTACCAGGACCTGGACAAGGAGTTGTGCCGCATGCTCAGTGAGATAGGGTCTAACCTTTATAATGTTGAATAAGGCATATCGGCATGACCGCGTTGTCTTTGCAATGTGGTCATTGAAGGACAGCTGTTCATCAAATATGACTCAGAGGTTCCTGGCTGTTTTGGAAGGAGTGATTGTGGTATTGCCAAATTGGATGGTGAGATCGTGTTGCACCGTGGGGTGTGCCGGAAACACAAGTAGTTCTGTCTTGGCCGGGTTCAGCTGGAGGTGATGCTCTTTCATCCAAGCCGAGATGTCCTCTAGGCAGGCTGTAATGCGAGCTGCTACAGTGGTATTGTCTGGGTGAAACGAGATGTAGATCTGGGTGTCGTCAGCATAACAGTGATATGAGAAGCCATGTGCCCGTATGATGGGTCCCAAGGATGTCGTGTAGATGGAAAAAAGCAGCGGTCCAAGCACCGATCCCTGAGGGACCCCAGTGATCATGTGGTGAGCAGTGGACAGCAAGCCCCTCCATGACACCCTGAAGGATCTGCCAGAGAGGTAGGATTTGAACCAGCAGAGAGGAGAGCCTGAGATTCCTAAAGATGATAGGGTTGCTAGCAGTATCTGGTGATTGACAGTGTCAAATGCTGCAGATAAGTCTAGCAGAATTAGGACCGAGGATTTAGATTCCGCCTTGGCTAGCCGCAGTGCTTCTGTGACCGATAGCAGTGCAGTCTCAGTGGAGTGGTTTGTTTTGAAGCCAGACTGCTTGTCACCCAGTAGTTTGTTCTGGGATAGGTAGGACGACACCTGGTTGAAAGCTGCCCTTTCAAGTGTTTTTGCAATAAATGGGATGAGAGAGACAGGTCTGTAACTATCGGTAGTAGAGGGGTCCAATGTGGGTTTCTTCAGTAGGGGAGTGACCTGGGCCTGTTTGAATGTGGATGGAAAAGTGCCGGTGAGCAGGGAGGTGTTGATGATGTGTGTAAGTGCAGGTGTGAGTGTGCTGGATGTGGCCTGAATGAGATGGGAGGGGATTGGGTCAAGGGGACAGGTGGTGGGGTGGCTGGAGAGAAGTCTAATGACTTCAGTGTCAGTCAGTGGGGTCAAAGTGGAGAGTTCAATGTTTGAAGTGATAAAACATCTAGGATTAATCTCACCAGGCACATTCCCATCGTTGCAGTCATCTGTGTTACAGCATGAAATAGTCACATTTTTTTACTAAATCTTTGGTGTTTCAAGTCTTATGAAACCTTTACCCTAACCCTAACCTTACTCTAACCCTAAAGCCCGAAACCCTAATCTAACCTAATCAACAACTAGTACAGTCCAATATACATATGTTAAATAGGACGGAATTAATAACACAGGAAGAGGAAGTAACTTGGAACAAAATAAGAATGGAGGAATAGATCATAAGACAATGGGATCTAGGCGAGGGTTCGCATCCAGGAGAGACAAGAGATGTGAGATAGAGACAAGAGATGTGAGATAGAGACAAGAGATGTGAGATAGAGTAATGGTCAGCAAGACCAGTTTGGGAGCGGGGAGACGGGATTCGAATCCAGGGCAAAGTAAAATTATTGGACGAGGATATAGAAACAATAAGCAATAGTTAGCTGGAGATAGGGACAATGATGGTGGGATGGAGTAGGGGTCAGTGAAACCAGGTCGGGAGCGAGAAGACCGGGGTTTGTACCCAACCACCAGCATGGTCGATAAATCCCAATTTTTCTAAACCAATAATTTCAAATGAGTATTACCAGGTCCAGGTGCTAATGGAAGGAATAGAAACATACCACTAAATAAGGCCTGAGGGGAAAAGGGTGAAGTCCCAGAAACCTCATGTAGTAAAAAAAAGTAAGCAAGAGAGGAGTGTAGCGAGGAAGGCGGGACGAGAGCCATGGGGCAGGAAGGCGGGGCCGGTGGCGTGAGTGATAATGAGTATCAGCTGTAAGCGCACCGGTCCCGCATGCCTCACGGGGAGCTAGGGAGCATAAGAGGACGAGCGACGGGACTGCCGATGAGAGAGGACCGGGCCCGGAAATGTTAAGTTTTATTTATGTTTGTGTGGCCGGCAGTCGACCGTGAGGTGGCTGCCGGCCTTTTACTTCCGTGTTTTTGTTTGTTTATTTTTGATTAAAATGTATTGTTTAAAAGTTCGCCGGTTCCCACCTCCTTCCTTCCCTACATTGAACTTTGTTACAAGGAGGTATTAGGGTTTAGATCTACTCATCACCAAAATGGTGAGCCAGGAAAAATCACCAGGGTTGTGAAGGGTAGCTCGGAATAAGAGGAGAGAAGGAAACTCAACAGTCCAGAAGGAGTTTTGAAGCCAAGCGATTTGACTTGTGGTGCGTCGGATGTCTGTGTCATGGCTCTGCTTCCTTAGTCATGTATTTCTTGGTCCTGTAGCAGAGCCATGGCAAAGTCTTTGGTTATGTGTGGAGAGAAACATATTATTGTCCTTTTGACAATAATATGCGTTCTCTCCAGTGTCCTGTCATTGGCCCCGCCCCTCTCGTTTCCTGTATTGTCTCCAACTTGTGTCTTATGTTCTACACCTGCCCTTGCTCGTTATCCCTCGTTTGACTTCCCTATTTAAACCCTCATGTTTCATTGTCCTGTGTTCGGTCATTGTGTTTGGTGTGTCTTGCTGCGTTCTGTGTTAATGTTCCCTGGCTGTTTTTTCCCAAGTTCGATTTCCTGTGTGGGTTGTCCTGTCTATTCTCAGTAAGTGTTTGAGTTTAGTTTATGTCAAGTGTTGTTTTAGTTCAGTTTAGTCTCAGTTAGTCTACGTCCTGTTATTATCCTGTTGTGTTATTATACCCCATCGTGGGTCTTTGTTTTGTGTTTATTTTCTATTAAATAAAGTCTTTTGTTAACCCCTTCATCCCCGCTGCCTGCAATTGGGTTCTTACCTGCATTTCATGACAGTCTGTTTTTGGGGGAGAAATTCTTAGGGGATTTGACCGTTAGAAGAATGGTGCTGTAGTGGCATCCGCCGGATCAAATACCTCATTTACTATAGGAGAAATAGTGCCTAGTTGCACCTTATAGATTACCATAAAATGAGGTCTCTTCGAGCAACCTGGATGCCTTGCGGTGTTAACGAAAGGTTGTTAGACAAGGTAGGTAAGTATCCAGCCCTCCTGCATCCATTTGGACAGCAAGCAGGAACAGTAACCTGGGGTTGATGGGTTTCAAATGGAGTCCAAGCTTTTTAGGTGGTTAGCATCGCTCATGCAACAGTACACTACCCACACTTGAAAAAGAGCATCAACAAAGGAATTATAGGAAAAATAGGGACGGTAATACCCAACAGTTTTGGAGCAGTCAGCCCGGATATGTGGAACCACCGTTAGAAGGTAATCAACTCGGAAAACAACAATAAGCTTGGGAAGCCATAGGTAATAGGCACAAGAACATCTTGCAGGTTGGAGGGGTCAACCAATGTTTGGGAACCCATTTATGAGGACCGCAATGTACGGGGACGTTTTCAAACTAGTAAAATAACCAATTTTCAATTTTTTTCAATTTCAAATTACTTTATTGGCATCATTGCGTGTTCTTACAATATTGCCAAAGCATTGAACATATAACAAAAGACATACATTAAGTACAAACATGAGATTAAAATTAAACTAAGGTGCTGAGTAAGGCATAATTATAGAATGAAATATAAAATAGAGTATATGTAAGTAAACAAAATCTCAATATCAAAAGTAGATTTCAGGCAGAAACATGAGAATGTAATAAAGTCAAGAGTGTAGATGTGCATTGATTGTAGCAGATGAAGGCAGTAGTTTGTTTCTGAGGGTGTGCAGCTGATAGATGAATGAAGCAACAGCTGATGTGTGTCTCTTCTCCCCCAGTAACATCTGCATTCGCTCTGTTTCTGAACACCTATCAAACTCTGGCATGAGCTTTGACATTTTGTGAAAGTGTTTCTCTCTCACATCTTTAAATTGATCACAATGAAGGAGAAAGTGTGTCTCAGTCTCCACCTCACCAGTGTCACAGTGTGCACTGGCTCGTTCTTCCTTTGGAAGCCATGTTTGTCTGTGTCTGCCTCTCTCTATGGCAAGACTGTGATCACTGAGTCTGTATTTGGTCAGGATTCGTCTCTAATAATAAAATTTGTAATAATAAAATTTATAAATTTATAACTCGAATAATAAAATTTATCCGTAAAATAACCATTTCCTAGAAAATTAAGGCCAGTAGTGTTACGGAAATAGCCTTGGAGTGGTCAGCCCCAAATGGAGGGAACCACCGTGAGAAGTCAGTAATGTCGGGTAGAAAAAGGAGGGTGGGAAGACACACGCCTTGGGTGATCACCTATGGCGGGCCGCCTCGGAGGAGGGTGTATAGTATCAAAGGCCGAAACACCCATAGATCCGTAGAGATCTACGGGTGAGGTTTACTAGAGGTTTAGTAAACACGTTTGGGTGACGACGTCAGACTCGAAACACCAAGCATTTAGTGAGAGCCCCACTTTGCACACCCTGTTCACGCAGACATCATACGTCATCAGTGCGCTCATGTGCGATGTGCAGGCAGCAGGACAATGGCGGACAGAGAGCAGGTACCTAGAGATGTTCGTTATTGTAGTAATGTAATTCACTTAAAAATTAAAGGTTCTTTGAGGAACCATTTGGGGTTCTTCACATTGCCACGCTGGCGGAACCCTCAGGGGAAACTCAAGGCACCGCTTAATGAAGGGCGGTTCTCTGAGGAACCCTCAAGGCTTCTTGGGGATCCCTTTTATTAAAATGGTCTGGAACCATCTTGGGTGCTTCAAGGCACCATTTCACAGTTTATATTTGCTATTCAAAATATTTTAATAAGCATAAATACTAAAACCAAATACAAAGCAAACAGTTTATTGATAAACAACAACAATTTACATTGAATAAATATTCACAGAATAGTCAATATTGTACAATTCTAAATTCATGAAATCAAATGTATAATTAATATTGTGTTGGTGATATTGTTATAAATTCATCTTAACAAAACTAACCAAATAATTTGACTTAACTTTAAATATAAATACAGAAATATTTCAGGTACTTTATACAAAAGTACAATAGTAAAAAAGTCCAGCAAAAACGTAGTGTCTCATAGCAAAGCCTACACCCAATGGTAAAGTTGTAATTTGCCAAAAAGCAAATCCTTGCGAGCAAGAACAAAAATGGGTTTCCTGCTATTACCAGGTGGTATGAGGATCCATATAGGCAGCAGCAAAATTATTTCTATGGTGCATTTCACAATTTTGTATGGCTAAAGTAGATATGTATTTATCGCAAAAAGAGAACAGGAGCTGCGGCTGTTGGCCTTAGGTGTCCCAGGCAGTGCAAGGATGAGCATCAGGGTGAGTGGGAGCTGGGTCTGTTGGCCTTGGGTGTCCCTGGGAATAAGACATGGAGACAAAAAGAGGGATTTAGATAAAGTCTCATAAAACGTTACATTTAATAATTTACCACATCACAAATTGGTTTACAAATGTAACAATAAACAAAATATTAAAATGCCTGGAAGTCACTGCTGTAGTCTAGGTTAAGGAGTACAAGAGGCTATTTATAGCAACAACTGTAATCCACTTTATTCAATTTTTTTCATTTTCAGTGAGTATTTTTACACGTGCAAATATAACTGTAATAAACTCAATAAAACGGGAATGAAGGAGGCCTCGTCCTCTTATGCTCCCGAGCTCCCCCGTGAGGCATGCGGGACTGGTGCGCGTACAGCTGATACTCATATTACTCACGCCACCGGCCCGGCCTTCCTGCCCCACGGCTCTCGTCCCGCCTCCCTCGCTACATACCCCCATCGCCCTTCACAGGCCGGGGAGTACCACCGCGCCTGTGCCTACTCCCCCCGGGGGACCCCCTTGAGAGCCCCAGCGCCTGGGGGTACGCACCGACGAGACGAGAGAACGGAGCCGGGAGCACCCCGACGAGAGAGGGGAGAGAGGAAAATAAAATAGTCAGGTTCCCCGACATGCTGTCGCTCCGTCCTCAACCAGCCGAGAGGCTCTTCCTCGCGGTGCCATGCGGTGGTACTGGACGCTCCCTCGCTCCTCCTCCACCCCCTGGCGGCCAGCGATGGCTCCTCCGGATGAGGGCAGCCGGCAGGAAGTCCCCCGCTTCCTGCTCCTCCCCTACACGCCGGATGGCAGCAGGCTCCGGCCTATGGCAAGCGGGGCTGACTCCTCCGCTGCCTCCCGGAAGGCAGCCACCCCACCTAAGACCCAGGGGCACGGCAGCGAGGTCCTCGTGTACTGGCGGCCGGCGGTGGATCCTCCGACCGAGGGCAGCCGGCAGCAGGTACCCCGCTTCCTGCTCCTCCCCGATCCGGCGGACGGTAGCAGGCTCCGGCCCACGGCAAGCGGGGCTGACCTCTCCGCTCCCTCGCGGATGGCAGCCACCCCACCTCAGACCCAGGACACGGCGCGAGGTCTTCGCCCCGTCTGGGCACACGCCAGCACCACCGCCTCAGGCAGCCACTCATGGACTTCTCTCGTCCGTGCTGCCCGAACTCTTCGGCACCGCGATCCCCCTCGCGGACGACTGCCAGCCACACAAACATAAACAAAACTTAGCATTTCCAGGCCCGGTCCTCTCTCGTCGGCAGTCCTGCCGCTCATCCTCTTATGCTCCCGAGCTCCCCCGTGAGGCATGCGGGACCGGTGCGCGTACAGCTGATGCTCATTATCACTCACGCCACCGGCCCCACCTTCCTGCCCCACGGCTCTCGTCCCGCCTTCCTAGCTACAATAATAAATAACATAATTATATCATAATAAATATAATGCTTACTTTTCTTTGTCTGCTCAACTGGAAAATACAGAAAATTCTGAGGAAAAAGGATAAAAACAGAACTGAATATGGTAAAAAAATATTTAATTACAGACAATTTATGTAACATGGGTGGGGAAACCATTCAACACAAACAACAGTAAGTAAAGAAAGAGCTATACATTCACTAAAAGTGGCTAAAAGTCATTGTTTGTCATTTAACAAAAATGCCCCACAAGCTTCATAATAGAGGGTATGCATTGCCGTCACTTTCCCACGTGAACACGCCGGGACACGCTCCCTTGAGTGGTAAAACTAAGGCAAAATGGATGCATAAAATAAGAGGAACAAAAACCGGGACTACAACACGCAATTATTTGCTGAAACTACAAGCAGTTGGACTCGACGGTGATCCATACGAATACCTTATGACTTACAAAGGAATCAGGTGTTCTTAGACACTCAAATGTTGCGCGGAATTGCGTTTCCTGATATTGTAATCATTCGTTTTGCCCAGTGTTTTACCACTCAAGCAGGCGCATTCCGGTGTTGTGCCGAAAACACACTCCCCGACAGATTATGCACCCCTTCAATAACACGCTGTCCGATTGGCCAATTCTAACCCATCCCCACACCCAATCATAATCCTAACCCCTCCCCTAACACCTAATCCTCATCCTAACCATTGTGGGGAGGGGTGGGGACCCCCTCCCCACCCCTCCCCACAATGGTTAGGGGGTGCATAATCTGGCAGGGAGTGTGTTTTCGGCACGACACCAGCGTGTTCATGTGGGAAAGTGACGACACGTGCATACCCTCTATTAAATTATATTCGTTAGCATCTCGGCTAAAACAAGCGCTGCCTTCACTGTGTAAATAAACGGTTTACTTTAAACAGCAAAAAACGACCATACAATTACACGTGTCAGAGTATCTGTATACATTTATATAAATAGTATATAGTAGTATATTTTAATTATTTATATATTTTGACCTTACTTACCTACAATGGGACAATCCAGGGGTTGTTGCGATCAGTTATTTAGAATTTTGGAGGGATGTTTGCTCGCAGACGGAACGGCGTATGACATCAAAGCACAGTGAAATCTATTTGTGAACTGACTGCTCTGTATGCTTTAGAGATGCTATTCTAATGCCGTATGCTTTTTTGTCATAAGGTGATCGGTCTGAGCAGAGCTGGAAAAAGTTAAACACACATTCCAACGAAAGCGCCACATGCATTGACGCTGCGACATTGGGCCAACGGCGTCACAGTACTGTGGAGGGCGAGACGGCACAATAAACAGAGCAGCTGCAGTTTGTTTGGATGGAAAGCACAACAACGTTTACGTTTTCAAAAGATTTCAGTGACTTAGGATCCACTTATAGAATAAAAATGTTTAGTCTCCAATTAATATAATATCAATAGTAAGAAATATAAAATAATTAAAAGCTTGCTAAAAAAATTCAAAATAACATTTAGCCTTTTCTAATCATGTGCATGATTTTAAAATGTGTGTTCACTTAGCAGTGGCCAAAAAACAAACTTTAGACTATTCTTATTCTCATAAAACATCAAAATGATCAGACAATAAAAATTAAATGCAGAATTTTAAGGGGTTCCTCTAGATACTGTCTTGTACAAGAGATTCTCCAGGAACCACTTACAAGTTTACAGATCTTACAAGAGCCATTTTTTAGAATTAGAGTTACTTCAATAACCCGCAAACACTTTGAGGTCCCAGTGTAGTGAAAAGGTGACTCCAGAACTTCACAACTGAATATGGGGTTATTCAAGAATCTTATAAGTTCCTGGGAGAAGCACAAAGACTATAGATGGTTCCACCAATAAAACTTTTATTGAGAAAAAGAGCTTTGGAGCACTTAAAATACAGTTTAAGGTTCTTTGAGTACACAACAGGGTATTTGAGGCACCTTTTATTTTTAGTGTAGTTACAAAATAGCACATTTCAGCTGGTACACAAAACCGCTGAAGAAGTGAAATACAGACTAAAGACAATAAATGAATAGTTTTGTTTTAATAGACAGATTTCAAATTATATTGCTGAAAACACTTAATTTATAATTGAAAACGGAATATACATTTTCTGAATTGGTCCTCAAAGCACAATATTGGTTAGGAGGACAGGGTACTAAAGATGTGATCTCATAGTTTGATTTATCTAAACACTTCAGCATTTGAACTGTTCATTGCTACATAAAAAAATCAAGGAAAACTTTGAGATTTAGTAATTTTGTAACATTCATTTTTTTGTCAAGTAATTGCCATTAATTATGGATCATTATCTGAGTGGATGAGTGAAGAGGTAGTCTCAACAGCAGCCACATGAGCAAAAGTCAACAGCCAACTTATAAAAGATCGTATTTACATAGACGAGAACACATACAAAAGTAAAGGAGCGAATCAAGTTTGACCAGTGAGTCATTAAAAACCACAAACGTTAAGACTGATCACTACATGGGCAGATGCAGTTTTGATATTATGTTTGGGTGGTGATAAAAAATACCTTATGTATATATAAAATACTTTATAGGCCTATATATTGTAGCTGTAACAAAATTACAAAGAAGATACCAAATTTACAACAATAATAATTAGATTTCTGTTGGATTCGAGCCTTTCACTCTCTAGGCAATTGCTGAGAATTGTTTGGTAACACTTTAAGATAAGGTTGTATTCGTTAACATTAGTTGAAGCATTAGCTAACATAAACCAGCAATGGAAAAATACTTCTACAGCATTTATTTTGCTCTTTGTTATTAAATATTTATGTGTTGCAAAACAGATTTTTGATGTCTAAAATGATGTTGCAACAGCGATGCGGTAAATTGTATCTGTTAACATAAGTTAATGCACAATGAACTAACACGAACAGTTGTGTTGGCATGAACTAAGTGCACTAACAAAGCTTAATAAACACTGAAAAACAATATTTTATTTTAGTTAATGCATATATGTCAACGAATACGCCTACAAACGTATTGTAAAGTATTACCAGAAACATTTGAGTAGACAAGTTCCTGCTTGCTGGAATTTATTTCATTAAAGTTACAAAATGTTCCACGCCCCTATTTTATGGGAAGAGAAGTGTAGGACAAAAGGACGTGTCATAAATTAATTACATGTAGATGGAGAGAAACGGCTTTGACCTACTGTAACTCAAAAGCTCATTTATATCAGGTTATACCAAGACAAGCCTTAGATACACTCCAGAGGAGATATTACAGAAAAGTGCAATTAAAAATATGTTTATCTGATTTTTTAAATAACATTTGTAGATTACGCTTGATCACCTAACAAAGGTATAGTCACAAAACCTGCAAATAGAAGGTCAAAACAAGTAATGTACCATGTCTGATCCAAGCAAGGTTAATATTTTGAAAAAAGCTACAGTAGCTGTGCTTCAGGACAGATTTGGGTAAGAAAGCCCTTCATGGCCCCTTGATGCATATAGTTAAAATGTAAGAGTGGATGTTGAACATCTTAACTATAGAGCAGAAAAAGGCATGATGTTTGTGTTTGCTGTTATTACATACACCTGCACCTGCCTGTTTTTGTAATGTTTGCCATTTTTTCCTGACAGGGTACCAAGAGATTAACTAGTATCAGGTACAATGATCTGTCATGTTTAAGAGAGATATTTGACTTTAGTGTGTCAGTAGGAAATACCAATTTAGTTAGTTTTCCAAAGATGTATTGCTACTAACTGTAATACTCAAGTGAGGTAATGCACGAACAATGAGTCTGACACTGGTATATTCTTGAGTCAGTCTGGAATTAAATGAAGAGACAGAAAAATACTCCCATGAACTGTGGCAGCAACGCCAAGATGCTTCCTCTAAACTTATCTTATAGCTTTATTCTGTCACTGAATTTGTATATGCTGATACGCCTGTGTTTCTAATTATTCCAAACACTATTGCACAAGCAGCACCACCTTATTCTATAAGCTGCTATGGTTTTATCAACCACTAGATGTCAGTGTGGCTTAATAAAGAACATGAATTGCATCTTGTTGATGACGTTGACAGTTGATGTATACTGTACATGTCACCTATCTCAACTTAAAAACTTTAGTTCAAATGTTGCTTAAAAGTTTTAAGTTAAATCAAATTGGTTCTACAAGTCATTCTAATTTTAAATTATATTAAACTGATTTTAAAAATCTAGTTGCATTTCTTATAACTTGAAAAGTCTAGTTTAGGCTAACCAATTTCAACCTTCATTTTGTTATATGCCTGGTTAAGTAGAAGTTTTCCTTAAATAGTCATATTCCTGAAAAATAGAAATCAGACATGAGGTAAAATAACTAGTCTACTGAAGCTTGGAGTTTTATGTCTGTATATTATAGTCATAGTTGGATCACATCACTACTGTACATGCACTTAGTTTATGACCTCCTTTATTCTTTTTTGTTGTTGTGTCCTGTTACAATTTTTAGAAGCTGCAAGTAATCAGGCTGTGGCCCATTAATAGCATTTACAGTATAGTAGCGTTTAACCAAAACACTGTTGACTATTAAATGTCAGTAATTTTATGTTCACATGCTTTTATTTGGTCTGGATTTATTTAGTTTTCTGTAAATAGATGTTTTATAATAATATTATATTGGGGTGACACAACGTAATGTTGTCAAAGTCAGCCATTTACAATAAAAATAGTTGGAAATTAATCTGAATATTGGGGAAACATGAAAAAATGAAACATTGTTCACACATTGAGAGATTTTATTCTTGTAATATGTTACATTCAATGATGAATGATGTAAATGTTCTGTAAAATAAGTTACAATGATAAACTATAAATTTAACCCTATAAGTTATCCAACTCTGGTATCCCCATTACAAGAAAAATGTCAAATAAAAGGTTTTAATTAGATTTCTACAAAATATAACTGCACAGTTGGACTGTAAAGTTGAGTACCAAAAATATGAGATTAAAAAATTTTTTATTATTATACTGTATATTACTTTTTGTAACTGTTACAAACTTAAGCTAGGATAGGAGTTATATTAAATTTCTAAACTTTTAAAGTAAATTAAAATGTTTATAAACGTTTTTGTCATAACTCCATGATATTTCACTTTACCTATACGAAAATGACACTTACAAGAGTCATCAGTAGAATATTAAAGTTGTGGTCTCTCAGCCAAGATGCACTTTTGTTGTCCAGGATGGAGGTAAGATTAGGTTTAATTCAAAACATAGTGTTAGGGGTGGGGTTGGTGTTAGGCAGGGGCGGGGATCATGTCCCCCCTCACACTTCAAAATCCCGTTCGTGTTCCTCTCACTTTCAAATTTATTTGTAATGATTTTTTAACAACACGCCGTCGTCGCCCCGGAGAAGTACAGGACCGACACAGAGAGTCTGCCTGCCCTATAGCCTAATGGAATTCTATGGGGAAGAAACGCAACGCGTGATGTATTACTTTTTTCGTTTGATAAAGACTAGTTCTTTTAACAGCAGTTAGTGTTTATGACAAGGCTTGACCGAAACGTGGGCTTCCCTTGTCGTTGTTTAGGTACGTTAAACCTTGTTAAGCATTTTAGAAAGTCACCCGGTATTCTGGTTCCGACCGCAGATTCTGGTTTACAAACCATGTTTTCCTCCGTTTCTCAGTCAATACTCGCATTTTCCCCCTTCATGAACAAAAACCTTTGCTACACAATAAAAACACCTTTTGGTTTCATGGTTTAATCAATTTAAACAATCAAAAACAACGAAAAACATAGGTATTTTTAATTTGTGATAGGATTCAAATCAAAAACATTTTCCGCCATTTTGTCCCCCCCACTTCTCAAACCAAAGTTACACCCTTGGTGTTAGGGGTAGTGTTAGCAATGGTGTCTATGCGTCCACAAACTTTTTTGAGGCACAGCCCTTCCTGTCATGGTTCTGCCTCACCTAGTCTTGGATTTCCTGGTCCTGAGGCAGAGCCATGACAAAGTCTTTGGTTATGTGTGGAGAGAAACATATTATTGTCCTTTTGACAGTAGTATGCGTTCTCTCCAGTGTCTCGTCATTAGCCCCGCCCCTCTCGTTTCCTGTATTGTTTCCCGGCCGTATCTCATGTTTCCCACCTGCCCTTGCTCGTTATCCCTCGTTTGTCTTCCCTATTTATACCCTCATGTTCCTTTGGCCTGTGCTCGTGTATTACGTTTGTACTACGTTGTGTATGTGCCCGTGTTCCTGTTACAGCCCGTGTTCCTGTTACAGCCCGTGTTCCTGTTATATGCCCTGTTCGTGTAATGTGAGTGTTGTGTTTTAGTCTTAGTCACCCTGCCGTGTTTGTTTTTGTAAGACGTTGTGTCGTGCCTTGTTTTGTTAGTTTGTTTTTGCCCCCCGTGGGAAGTGTTTTGTTTCAGTTTTTATTTTAGTTATAGTTCTGGTTGTCCCCATTGTGGGTTTTTGTTTTTCGTTTCGTGTATTAGTCTTGTGTTTAACCCCTTCATGTCTGCCTGCGCTTGGGTTCTTCCGCCATTCCTGACACTTCCAGTGGTTTTTGTCTATTGACAGTTCTGGTGTACAATGAAAAATCTGACAAAAAAATGTAATGCATATTTTTATCAGGATTATTTAGCTGAGCGTATTAGGGTCAAAGATTATACACATACAGTACTTTTCTAACTTTGTTCTTTCTTATAACTTTTTCCATTCATTTTTTCTATAAATATTACATTTAAAATCTTAATTCTTCAGTCAGTGCACCTTTTAAGCAGCAGTCCTGGATTCCCACACATGACATGACCAAGTGTTGCAAGTATAGTCGGTTGGGCTTTTGCATGACTCACATTTCAACCCATTCGGGGCAGCATCATGTTCTAAAGAAAATGTTCAAATTGAACTATAATGTATTTTACACTTCTTATTTGTATTTTATATTTGTAACAAACATTACATTTATTTAAATGATATTTTGCATACCAGTGTTATGATATTGTATTATTATTATTTTAGAATCTCACCAGGTCTCGCCGTTGTTGCAGCCATCTGTGTTGCAACATGAAATAGTCGTATTATAATACCCAACGTTGAATGATGATGTGGTGGTGGTGGTGGTGGTTACTATATAATAGCACAGCTGGTACGCAAGACCGCTGAAGAAATGAAATACCACCTAAAACGACAATAAATGTTTTGTTTTAATAGACACATTTAATGACTTAATATAATTAATGACTTAAGACTACATATAAAACTGAATATAAATTGTCAAATTGTGCAGTCTACAACTAACCTGAATTGGTCCTAAAAACAGCACAATAATGCTTGTCAGGACAGGTTACTAAAGATGAGCTCTGAGGGCCTGAATCACTCAAACACATCAGCATTTGAACTGTTCATCACAACATAAAACAAACAAAACATTAATGAGAAACTGTGAGATGTAATTGTTTAATATTCTTTTACTGTAATTGACAGTAATTATAGATCATCTCATTTTACCTTACCTGAGTGGATGAGTGAAGAGGAGAGACAAAGTCCCAACAGCAGCCGCACATGATGAGCAAGAGTCAACAGTCAACTTACAAAAGGAGTTATAGAATTTAAATCAGTGTGTATTGATCAGTGAGTCATTAAAAACCACAAACATACTTCCACAAACATACTTCCTATTATTTAAGATTCAATGCATATATTTTTCCATTAAAGATCACAAAATGTTCCACGCCCCTATTTTATGGGAAGAGAAGGGTAGGACAAAAGAAGGTTTTGTAAATTAATTACACGTTGGTGAGAAGCGACCAGTCCTACTGTAACTCAAAAGCTCATTTTTAGGAACACTGATCACCAAGACAACATTATATAACAATATAATCTCCAAATACGCATTGTATCTTTAAATCCAACCCGTAATTCAGTTATAGAGCAACAGATATATTTTTGTCATGTTTTCAAACATTTATGAAATCCAACAGTAAAATAATTAATAGATTAGACGTTGGAAACCTTTTTCATTTGGGAGACACCCTTGTGAATTTTAAAGGCTGACAGAGATTTTTAAACAAACTTTAGTAAAGACGCTGAGAAACCAATGATTTAACCTGATACATCAGCACAAACATTTAGACAGGAGTAATCAGCAACACCTGGAACATTCAGTTAACAATATAACTTCTGTTTACATCGTAATAGGTGAAAAGTCCAGTGGCTGGTTGCACAGACTGCTTGGACTAGTCTTACAATCTTTTTTCTTCAAGCCTGATCACAACTTTTTCAGGTCAGATACATAGAAGGTAGATTGGTCTAATTTAAATTAGGGCTGTCAATGTTAACGCGTTAACGCATGCGATTATTTTTTTCAAATTAACGTGTGAAAAATATTTAACGCAATTAACGCAGCATCCGTTTGTTTTGACATTTTTTGTCTAGCGTTACATTATGTAATCACGCTCTTATTCGTGTACAGGCTTTTAAACCACTTAAGCGCGATTTTAAACAGTTGCTTTGACGCGTTCAATGAAGATAGACAGCTTCTAAACTGTGGGACGCGGCAAAACGCAACGCGAGGTCCAGTCTGGTGTAAACAGTCACGGGCTGAAGGCTGCGTCGGTGAATCTCTGTCAGACAGCGCATCCGTGTTAAGTTCTCTTTCGTGCTTGAATGGATAAAACCACACAAGATTATGTCAGAAAGCCCGTTTTGTCTAGCATTTTCTTAAGCACAGACTTCAAAGTGTAAAATAAAATCTTAAATGAATGCAAAGAGTTGTGAAAATGGGAGTGCAGTGACGGTCAGATCTGCGTACTGAGACAGCTCTTAAAGGGGCCGCGTTCTTAAACGTGCTGCTGTGACTCCTGTCACTAATGTTAATCAAAGAACAAAATAAAAGAAGAAATCAATGTGATTTTGTAGCTTTAATGAGAATTCTTCTGCATTTAATTTATAATTTAGCATTAAAGACTGTAAAGTGTTTGAGAACTTCCTTCAATTTCTGTATATTTCATGATAGCTCTCAATTATATTGTTGAATGGCTATAATTAATGTTAAAATAATCAATTTAATAGAGACATCAGTTACAGTACTAATATCAAAATGTTTTCTTTCATTCATAAAATGACGCTGTTAAAGAAATATGTTGTTTCTACATCAATTTGAAGATTAAATGTGAAATTATTCAAATGTAAAAGTATATTTTAAAATATTATTGTTATGTGTGATTAATCGTGATTAATCACAGAAAATGTGTGATTAATCCGATTAATTTTTTTAATCGATTGACAGCACTAATTTAAATACAAAAAGCTGCTCTGCTGGTCCACAGGTGTAGGACAGTATAGTCAATGCTTGTGGTCTGTGTTACTGAATGTACATATGCAGCTACATGCCTGTGTTGTTTTATTTTTGTCAACCACTAGATGTCACTGTAGCGTCAAATAGAACATCATGTTGAATGATGTCTTTTTAATGATGAACATGTTAAAGTAGTTAAGCAGCCCTGCTTCATTCACTCTACACCATGTTTAGCGTTCATATAAAATATACAAATTTCAAGCAGTACAATAATCAGTTATACCCTATCCCCATTTACTGTCATTGATTGTAGATGTGCTGTTAACAATAACAAATCCAAAAAGTTTGACATAACTTTGGCTGAATGGAATTATCTTTACCATGTGCATGTACATACAGCCTCACTTTTAATTTTTGGATAACTTTTTATGTAGAATTAAAGTACATTTGAGTGTCACACAGTGTAATATTATGAAAAGCAGCCACAAAGTGGCAGTGAAGAAATAATTGAAAACAAATCTGAAAACAGGGGAACATCAAAAATGAAACATTCACACATGATTATTCACACATTGAGTGACTTACAATAAATAGTTAAATATTTCGATTTTCTGTGACATCAGTGTAACTTAGTATGAACTAGAAATTAACAGAGTTATCCTATTACAAGAAAATGTTTAAATGAAAGTGTTAAATGAAAATGACACTAATTAAAGTAATCAGTAGAAGAATGAAGTTGTGGTCTCTCAGCCAAAATGTACCTTTGTTGTGCAGAGTAGGTTTAGGTGTAGGGGTAAGTTTAGTGTTAGGGGTAGTGTTGGTGTTGGAGGTCGGTTTAGTGTTTGGGGAAGTGTTTGAGGAAGGTTTAGAATTATGGGTAGGTTTACTGTTATGGGTAGTGATGGTGTTGGCGGTAGGTATATTGTAAGAGATATGATTGGTGTTGGATGAAGGTTTAGTGTTATGGGTAGATATATTGTAAAGGGGTGTGTTGGTTGTAGGTTTAGAGTATTGAGTATTGTTGGTGTTTGGGGAAGTGTTGGAGGAAGGTTTAGAGTTATGAGTAGGTATATTGTAAAGGGGAGTGTTGGTGTTGGTTGTAGGTTTAGTGTTAGGGGTGGGGTTGGTGTTGGATAAAGGTTTGGTATTAAGGGTAGGTATATTGTGAGAGATATGACTTGTGTTGGATGAAGGTTTAGTGTTATGGGTAGGGTTGGTGTTGGAGGTAGGTATATTGTAAGAGATATGATTGGTGTTGGTTGTAGGTTTAATGTTATGGGAAGAGTTGGAGGAAGGTTTAGTGTTTTGGGTAGGGTTGGTGTTGGAGGTAGGTTTAGAGTTATGGGTTGGTATATTGTAAAGGGGAGTGTTGGTTGTAGGTTTAGTGTTATGGGTAGGGTTGGTGTTGGACGTAGGTTTAGTGTTTGGGGTAGTGTTGGAGGAAGGTTTAGTGTTATGGGTAGGTATATTGTAAAGGGGAGTGTTGGTTGTAGGTTTAGTGTTATGGGTAGGGTTGGTGTTGGACGTAGGTTTAGTGTTTGGGGTAGTGTTGGAGGAAGGTTTAGTGTTATGGGTAGGTATATTGTAAAGGGGAGTGTTGGTTGTAGGTTTAGTGTTATGGGTAGGGTTGGTGTTGGACGTAGGTTTAGTGTTTGGGGTAGTGTTGGAGGAAGGTTTAGTGTTATGGGTAGGTATATTGTAAAGGGGAGTGTTGGTTGTAGGTTTAGTGTTATGGGTAGGGTTGGTGTTGGACGTAGGTTTAGTGTTTGGGGTAGTGTTGGAGGAAGGTTTAGTGTTATGGGTAGGTATATTGTAAAGGGGAGTGTTAGTTGTAGGTTTAGTGTTATGGGTAGGGTTGGTGTTGGACGTAGGTTTAGTGTTTGGGGTAGTGTTGGAGGAAGGTTTAGTGTTATGGGTAGGTATATTGTAAAGGGGAGTGTTAGTGCTAGCGATGGTGTCTAAGAGTCCACAAAGATTTTTTGAGCCACAGCCCTTCCAGTGGTATTTGTCCATATTGCCAGTTCCGGTGTCTGAAAAATCTGACGCAAACAAAAAAAGAATGCATATTTTTTATCAGGATTATTTAAATGATTGGGGTCCAACTTTATATACAGTACATACTTTTCCAATTTTGTTTTTGTATCTATTTTCCGTATTTTTTTTCTATTTTATCCAAAGGAAAAACTCTTGATTTAAAATCTTAATTCTTAAGTCACTGCACCTTTGAAGCAGCAGTCCTGGATTCCCACACATGACAGGTTTGTGTTGCATATATCATCTGTTGGGCTGTTGCATGACTCACATTTCAACCCATTCGGGGCAACATCATGTTCTAGAAAGTAAAATGTTCACATTGTAGTACAATGTATTTTAATGATTTTTGGTATTTGTATTTTATATTTGTAACAAACATTACATTTATTTAAATTATATTTTTTATACAAGTGTTATGAAATAATACTAGATAATATCAGTTGTATATAATCAATGTATAGGATTAATCTCACCGGGCAGAATGCCATCGTTGCACCCATCTGTGTTGCAGCATGAAATAGTCATATTATAATACCCAACATTGAATGATGCAGTGCTGCTTACAAAATAATAGCAGAATTCAGCTGGTACACAAGACCGCCGAATAACTGAAATTCCGGCTAAAAAGACAGAAGGACAATAAAAGTATTGTTTTATTTTAACAGATTTGAAATTATATTGCTGAAGACTTATAATTTATAATAGAAAATTGAATAATACAAATGGTCAAATTGTGCAGTCTACAACTAACCTGAATTGGTCCTAAAAACAGCACAATAATGCTTGTCAGGACAGGTTACTAAAGATGAGCTCTGAGGGCCTGAATCACTCAAACACATCAGCATTTGAACTGTTCGTCACAACAGAAAACAAATAAAAATGAGTAAAATTGCCAATATTTTAAGGAAAACTTTGAGGTTTAATCCATTTCCTTATAATCATTTTCTGTAATTGTCATTAGTTACGGATCACCTTATTTTACATTACCTGAGTGAAAGAGTGAAGAGGAGAGGCAAAGTCCAAACAGCAGCCACATGATGAGCGAGCGTCAACAGCCAACTTAAAGGAGTGTGTACTGTAAGATCAGATTTATATAGACGAGAACATATAAAAGGAGCAAATCAAGTTTGACCAGTGAGTCATTAAACACCACAAACACCACAAATGTTAGACTGATCACTACTTGGTCATAAATGCAATTTTGATGATATTATGTTTGGGTGGGGATAACCTCCTTGTATTTAAGTGTGTTAAGAGTGTTATTAAGTGTTTCTGTGATCTTTGTGTTGCGCTTGTTAAAATGTTTTGGGTAAAAATGATTTCAAACCACACTGAAGAAACCCATACAAAATGCATGTTTTTATTAAGTTAATATTTCATCCATGCATGTACTTGTATATACTCAAAAATATAGAAATTGAAATAAATAGTCATTACATTTCAGAGTATTAGTTCACAGCACCTCCCACAGTATACATATATAGATTTATACTTTCTCCAACTTAATAAATGATTTGTCATTCAACATCTCTTCATTACAACGTTTGATGCCTTAATTTCAAGCAGGCACAATGTACATGTGGATATAGTCCAGTTCTTTATCATGTGCTGCTTAAACTCCCATCTATAGGCTAAATCTTGGTTTAATATATACCGTATGAATGATGGAGGGATTTAATGAAGTAAGAGTTAATACTGTAGCAGGTTAGATCATTCAGGAAACTTGGTAACACTTTACAATAAGGTTGTGTTTGTAAAGGTCCAGTGAAATTTAGTGCCATCTAGCGGTGAGGTTGCGAATTCCAACCAACAGCCCACTCCACCGCTCCCCCTCCCTTTCGAAGCACTATGGTGGCTGACACAGAACTAAGATGTCGTTACGTTTCCGCTTCTTTGCCGAAGGAGATCACGTATTTACAAAATTATTTCTGTAGGGCAGTTTGTCCATTGAGGGCTACTGTAGAAACAACAAGGTGAATTCCATGTAAGGGGACCCGCCGTGTGTGTAGACAGAATTGCTCATTCTAAGATAATAAAAACATAACCCTTTATTATGTAAGGTCTTTATACACCTCTCAAGACATAGTTATGTGTATTATATTGAACTTCTGTCAATATCCTCCAAAAAATTACACACAGCACCTTCGACATTAGTTAATGCGTTAGCTAACATGAATGAGCAACGAAAAGACTTCTACAGCATTTATTAGGGCCCAAGCACAATATGTTTTTATTTAAATATAAAAACAGATCTGCAAAACAGATTTTTGATATCACGAATGATGTTGACAATGCAATAAATTGCATCTGTTAATGTACAAAGAATTATAACAAGAACAGTTGTTTTGGCATTAACTATGGACAGTAAGATGAATAAATGCTTAAAAACAATATTGCTCATTGTTGGTTTAAGTTTGCTAATGCATTAACTATGTTAACAAACAGGCCTACAATGTTATTGTAAAGTGTTAAAATATTTTAATGGACAAGTTCCTGCTTACTGGAATTTTTGTCATTAAAGTTGCAAAATGTATTTTATTTTCTTAATGGGAAGAGAAGTGTAGGACAAAAATATCGATGGAGAGAAACGGCTTTGACCTACTGTAACTCAAAAGCTCATTTATAGGAAGACTGATCAGGTTATACCAAAACAAGCCTAAGATACACCCCAGAGGAGATATTACAGAAAAGTGCAATAAAAAATAAATATGTGTATATCTGATATTTTAATAACATTTGTAGATTACGCTTGATCACCTAACAAAAATATAGTCACATTACCTGCAAATAGAAGGTCAAAACATGTAACCATGTACCATGCCTGATCCAAGCAAAGTTAATCTTTTGAAAATAGCTACATTGGCTGTGCTTCAGGACAGATTTGGGTAAGCTCGCCCTTCGTGGCCCCTCCTCGAGTACATTTCTCATTGGCTGTATCTCCAACACTTAAATTATTAAGGTAGAGAATTTGCAAATGACTGGCAAGTGCTGTGTCTCTACTGTTGACTGTTGGCCTGGCCAGAAAGTCTGTTTGAGGCAGTAGAAAGATGACAGAAATGAAGACAAGGCATCTGCATTCAGAGTGGAGCTGTAGAATCTGTGGCTACGGCTGGATCAGTGTGAGCTTTCAGAAGGTCCACTATCTCAGAGTTGGAGGCCTTCATGGCTACTGAAAGAGCTGTGTGGCCATCCTGTAAGAGTGACAGAGGAAATAAAATGCCAAATGTAAGTGATGTTGATTTTAAAAGCTAAATTGGCAATAAACATCTCAAATGAACCAAAAATTTGCTTTTCGAATGAATTAGACACTTAAAGATTGATACAGAAAGTCATGCTCATGAAAGGTTGTTTTTACAATACAGGTAAGTACTAAACAGCCTAAATATTTTTATATTAGTTGCTTAATTAAATTATTGAAAGTAAATAATAAGAAAAACTAGATAGTGAGAGATGAATAACCCACTTGGCGAACTTATTTGCCCACCAAGTGGCAGTGTTGGGTTAAGTTGAGTAGTCAGTCCACTGGCCTGGCTCAATTTTCCCAAAATTGTGCTTTAAAAAGTTTCATATGTGGCATGTCAGATTTACTTAGGTCCTATATACATTTATGCATCTGGTAAAAATGTTTGTATTCTAACAATATTAGATCAGTATATGCAATTATTCAATTTTGCATAAGTAGTAATATTTAAAAAAGCAGTCATATTTTGTTACCATGCAGGTGATACAAATAAAGTATTGAAATAAGAATGACCACTAAGAAAGGGAAGGGAAGAATTAATCACCTTTATTTGCCATTTTGGAAATGATTTGTGACAACCAAGAAGCATCCAAACGCATCTTATTTTTATATTTTAAATATATATTATATAAAGCCTTGTTTGAAATAGAGCTTACCTTGTTATTGTATATAAGTGGGCTTGTGCTAGCTTTTTTAAAACGCATGCAACTTGGTTTAATAATACTGTGGAATTAATCAATTTCATTCATTTTTATGTGTCTAAATACATTTTAAGTTCACTTCACTATCATACTTCCATTCTGTAATAAGTTATTAAGTTTAGTTGAAGTGGATAATAATAACATCAAAGATGTGCATTAGAAAGGTAAAAGAGCCTTCCCCAAAATGCAGGTAAATTTCTCTTAAGCACAACTGGCATAAGGTTCAATATATATCTGTTTCTCTATCTCACCTTATCTTTGAGTGACTTGTCACACTCTGGTCTCTCCAGCAGTAGTTTGGCTATCTCAGTATGGCCATGCTCACAGGCACACATCAAGGCAGTGGAACGGTCTCGGTCCTGTATGTTCACATCAGCACCACAGTCTAGAAGAACCTGCACCATCACTGTCCGTCCATGACTCACTGCGAGCATCAGTGCTGTTTGCCCTGACTGGTGGGGAGTAATGAAAGTTATTCAATATACTAGTTATACAATATTGCATATGATATTTAATATAACAAAATGCGGAAACATCTGTGTCAAACATGTTGTCAGAAATTTTAAAAAGACTCCAAAAATTGAATCTAGGCTATTCTCGTTCAACACCACATTTGTGACTAGTATAATGATGTGTATGCGAGTGAATGTGTAGAATTCCTATTATATAATTCATTTGTTTTTCAGAGGACAAATATTAAAGGGATAGTTCACCCTAGAATTAAGATTTTGTCGTCATTTACTCTTAACTTGCCAACATTCTTTAAAATGTCGTCTTTTGGGTTCCGCAGAAGAAAGTCATACAGGTTTGAAATGACAAGAGGGTGAGTAAATGATGAAAGAATTTTTATTTTTGGGTGAACTATCCCTTTAAAATTCATGCTCTGATGGGCACAGAGAACGTATATTTCCGAGCTTGTTTAGTATTCAGGTTCCTTACAGGAAGAGAAGCTTTAGCATGTTTATGTTATCTGAGGCATTTTTAGTAAGTGTTTGTGTGTCGTTGCACTACAGGATATTGTGTTGTCATGCTGTGTGTACCTGGCTAGCGCGTGCGTTAATGTTGCCCATTCTCAGTAGCTGCTGAGCCACCTCCATATCTTCAGGGCTCTCAGCCGCAGTAAGGGATGCCAACATTATAGCAGTGTAGCCAGCCTTGTTTTGTTGATCCACCTCACACAGTCCTGATAAACGTGCGTTTGAAGAGAGAAAGAGGGAAAGAGATGGACAGACTTAGGGTTCTAAAATAAAAAATAGATTTGAAAACACCATCCATTTCAACAATAACACATTTTTTTTAAAACAGCATAATTTCTTAACATAAAAATGCTCTTGAGAAGGATGGATCACAAAACTTTAAAAGTCAACAAAAAAAATAAAAATATTTAAGCAATAATGCTAATGCAATTTTATAAGTCATCACAAACATTGAGTTATTATTGATGTTTCTTACCTGTGTCTAATAACAGTTTAACTACAGAGAAGTTGGAATGGGACACACTGTAGTGCAGCGCCATGTTGCCATTTCCATCAGATAGGTTCACTATATATCGCAGAAGGGTGGGAGTTTGGAAGCCCACCTCTCTCAGGTACAGGGTGACTGCATCTGCCTGCGAGTCCTTCTGACTGGACACACGAAACCACTCCTGATAGAGCACCATGAGAACCTGCCTCTGAGATTCACACAGTGAAGTATGAGTTTAACCATGAAATAATAAAGTTATCACTTCTATATTGGTAAATAGGTGTCTTCATATTGGTGCTATATATAAAGAGAGCAAATTCATTTGAAGTCATTCAACATACTGTAGATATCCTGGTTTATTATGTGGTTCCCTGGAGTATTTGATTACGATCTGTCAATTTCGACAAATTAGGCAACAAAAGGTACTTCCATGTCTTTAACGTCACTGCAATAATATTATACATCTAAAATATTGAATCAACATAGCAATATGGCATCAACTCAGTCACAGAACATTTAAAAGGTAATCAAATTATAATAATTACAAAGTGTCCTTGTTACAGAGTAATTGGACAAATTAGTACTGAGTAATATTAATAGACAGTGCATCTATAACAATAGGGTTTGGTTTAGGGTGTGTTTTAGTGATAGTTGCTTGTAATTATGCACAGTTTACTGTTATTACTTTATAAAGTGCATGTAACATGTAAAAACAAGGACAATGTAAAAGTGTTACCAATGCTTACCATCTCTACATTTGGGGCAGCAACCTCAGCCATGCGATCCTTCAGGAAATGACAAGCAGCCATGAAGCTCTCATTAACTAACTCACTGCAACAACATAGTACATAGTCAACATGTAACCCTAATTTTCATACTGTATAATTTAATTAACATTTTTACAGGTCACTCCGCTTAAGAATTTCCATAGAGACAATGAGGAGCATTACCTTAAAAATAATAAAAAAAATTAAACTCATGCATCTGTCTTCAATTGACAAATACAGATACAGGGTGTCAAAAAAAATCTGTATTTGAAAGACCAAATATATAATCTTGGTAACATTAGTTGAGAGGCCTAACTCTCTGGGGTCTCAAGCAAATTGTTACCAACGTTTAAATGACATGAAGCAGTGTTATCACATGTTTGGTTCTGGCACATGCAAGTTCTGTCACTTGAAGAATATTCTTATACACTGTACTTCGCACAATGTGTTTATTGGACACTCTCCTTAAAAAAAGTGTTTCTCATTGGCCACTTTCAGTGTATTCTAGTGGTCCAGTCGTTTAAGTGTACCGGTCACTGGGTATATTAAACCCGTCACTCAGTGCTTGTTTTATAGTGGCTTCCTGCCAGATGATGGGCAGGACAAAAGACAGGATTGTGTCTGATGCCTTTGGGGAACATGCGTGAAGAGTCACTGTGCACTTTGATGTGTTAAGACAGCTCATATTATGAAGTAATGACATTTTCACACCAGATTGGAAAAGGAGGGACTACCACAAAATTACCCTTTAATGATTATTATATTGCAGATAAGTCACGGAAATGTAGAATATTCTGTTAATGATGTCACATCAAAATAAGAAGAAAAACCCAGCAAAATGAATCAATGAATAATTTAGTATGTTCATTAAAACATTTTTCTGACATGAAGAAACAGGGAAAACATGTATTTAAATATAATAGCTAAACAGTGAAATATCATTTTTAAGAGTACAACATTAATTTAAAAATGCTTTAGCAAACAACTGTTTTTTGTGCATCAAATGTAGTTACATGATTTTGTCCCTTTAGAATAATTAAATGTATTAAAGCTGCAATCCACAAATTTGGCCTCTCTACTGCCATCTCTCTTTGAAAAGCAAAATTGCAGGATACTTTACATATCGCTGCTGTCCTTCTAAAACCCTGTGGGCCCTATTGTACACTCGTCGCAATACGGCGCAAGAGTTTTTGCTAGTTTCAGCCCGACGCAGTTCTCTTTTATCCCGTTGTTTAAATAGCAAGTGCATTTGCACTCATTTGTGAGCCTGTGGGTGTGCTGGTCTAAAAAAGAGGTGTTTTCAGGAGCATTGTTGGCGCGTTGCTATTTTGAGGAACTGAAAATAGACTGCGCACTTAAACCTGGTCTAAAGTCTAAAGTCAATGGAACAATTGATTTTTTATTTAAAGAGCGCGTTAGTAGAAAATGCGTCTCTGGGCGTGTCCACAACGCGCTTTTACTTTACTTATTAGACAGAGGGAAGCGCAGCAGCACACAAACATGCCAAATATAAAAAATAAATGGAATACAACGTAAAATATTATTATTGTGTAAATAAAGATAAAAATACGGGTTGTCCTGTGGATGGACGCATCTGCTCGTGCGTGAGGTTAAAGCGCACGAGCAGATGCGTTTCCACTCTGGAGAAGCGTCAAGTCTTCGCTCTTGCAAATTCCGCCGAGTAAATAGCGAATCTGCCATGGCGCGAGCGCAAATGCAACTTTAGTCCTTGTATATATAGCCTACCACAGTGTTTCATGTGTCTGGGGTTGGTTATTGAATGTATGTATATGGGTTGCCTAGTCATGTTTTCTGTATCTCGTTTCATGTCATGGATTATTGTTCACGTTTGGATTTATTAAAGATGCTATTTGCACTTGGATCCTTCGTCCAGTTTCATGTTTTGGGCAACGTCCTTGTGTGAATCGGGTAATGTTAGGAGACTTATTTTTCATGTACTTGCTCAATAACTGATTCTTTCTTTTAATAAAAAAAAAGGTTACGGATTGCAGCTTTAATATGACAAATTAAATAAGATTATATTCTTTGTGATCCATTATTGTAGATCATTAGTATACCCCAAAACATAAAATTACTGAAGCCTGCCTTCTGAAACCTTATATCTCCATATTTGTATTTCCATACATGTTTATTTTTTTGCCATAAATCATTATTATTAGTCACTCTTTATGTTTGTAACTGGGTTTTGCAAATATCTAACCAATAAAAGTGTTAAAACGTGCTCGTCAACTTTGACAACACAGTATTTAATCATTTACAAATGTTTCCAAACCCTGAAAAACAGTGAATCTGGACATTCAATGTTTCGGAAGGACAGCGAAGAAATACCATAGTCACTTCAGCCCTTCTTTTCATCACGGCCCTTCATCTCACCTCACAGGCTGCTCCTCCTGGGGACTCATGGCTTTTTGAAGGGCATCAGGCTCCTCAGAGCCCTCTGTCACCTCGGCCTGAACCCCTTCACCTTGCTCCCCAGTAGCAGCAGCCTCCTCCTGGGCCGTTCCACTCTCCTCCCCGTGCTCCACCTCAGCCTCCGAGCTATCCACCTCCTCCCCCTCGTCCTGAGCCTCCTCCCCACCGGAGTCCTCACTGGAGGTGGTCTCATAGCTGGACACACAGATAACTTAAGTCAGGGGGTTCTTTTCATTTTAACCTCCTTTTCAATCTTTCAATGATCAGGGTTTCCTGTCGGTCAGTCAGTCTAATGTGACCACTAATATCACTTGTAGTGTGAGATCCAAAACATACAGCAGTTTATGTGTATTGAAACTGTCTTGAATTGAAAATATCTTGAAATGCATGGTTGAGTAAACACTTAGATTTAGTGAACACAGCGGGTTCCTTACCGCTAATGGCAAATGAATGTAATTAGCCTGTTGTGCGCGGACATGCAAAATGTGAGTGTTTATACAAGCTGTTTAAGTGAGAGGGGTTCTTATGTGATGAGTCTGTATGAAGAATGCTGCTCCTTCATGGATGTTTTTAGATATGCAGGGGGTACAGCATTCCCACAATTCCTAAAGGAAAGGGATGAATGGAGGTCTATAGCTGCAGGTCAGGTGACTATACATTTATTAGCGTGCTGAACATGAGGGCCCCTTCGGAGTACTTCAGATTAAAGACAGGGGCCCATGCATAGGTTGTTTGTGACAGTAAAAATATTTTTTCACTCTCTCTTTGATATTTATCAAAAGAGGAGCACAAGGACTTCAATGTCGCAAATTGCTCAGCTGCTACCATCAGTAGCCATGAATCACATTCCAAATGTGAGTAATATAATATTTTATTTTTTACAATGAAATGTAATGCAAAATTTGACAGATAAGGATCAGTGAAACAGCTAGTGAAAGACATCCAGCATTTTCATACTGCTGTTTGTCCTTGGCTGACAGCACTAAATAGCACTAAATAACACAGTAAAATTATATTATAGTGGTTTGGGTCAGAATGTGTGTAAATTCTGAAATCACCAGCTGTCATCTCATAACAGGAGCGCAGGGCCTTCCTACGGATAATCACAGACTATCAGACACAATCCAACATATCTGCCAGCACTCCCACACAATTTTCAAAGATACAAAAACAACAATAAAAAATTCAAAAGCTAGCACAGTACTTATTTACTACTGCAAAAGTCACAATTTAAAAAATGATTTTTTTAGCATGTTGTGTCATAAGATGACAAGATCACTTTAAATATCTGTGAGTTGGGAATTAATTAAACCCTTGCTGTATAAGGATCTAAAGCTAAAGAGATATTAAGCAATATTTAATTAAAGATATTGAGTAGAAGGTTTCATATATGTCGAATTCCCTCACTTCTGTTCATTTGCATAATGGTAAAAATTAGGGCTGTCAAGCGATCCAGAATAAAAGTTTGTGTTTACATAATATACTGTATGTCTGTGTACTGTGCATATTAATTTAGTATTTATAAACACATACATGCATATATTTAAGAAAAATAGAAACATAAATAAACATTTGTACACAGTACAATTTATTGGTAAATATAAATAAATACATGTAAGTATTTCTTAAATATATATACACATGTATGTGTATGTGTTTATAAATACTAAATTAGTATGCACAGTACACAGACATATTATGTAAACAAACTTTTATTTTGGATCGCGATTAATCGTTTGAAAGCGCTAGTAAAAATAAAAAAATACTTTGGCTCACTGCTTTGCCCTGTTCTGAATTCCAAAATGTGTAGTGGTTGGGGAGCTCCACGACAAGGTTAAATTGATACACTCTTGATTTATCTGATACACCCTGTTCTTTCTGAACAGACGTACGGAAGGCTGTTTGTCCAACTCTATCAGGATAATTATCTTATTGTTGAAGGGTGGTCAAATACAGCTGAGACAGAACCATCTCTGCTGCCAAGCTAAACAAATCATTCAGCACAAGGTCACAGGCAGATAGACAGCAAGCGAGAGACGGACACAGAGAGGGCACTTTGTTCTACGTGTTGTCTCACTGGGTATCACTCATCATGCTAATGCACTCACATAAAACAATGCGGACACCTCATGGCCTGTTTCTAACAGAGCACCAAGATGGATGAAACAGATTAAGGGATGCAGATGGATAAGCTTGTCATATTGTTATTGTTTTTTTTGATGCCACGGATGCTGATGAATCATCCTCCTTAATACTTCACATAAAACACCATCAACTGTGATTTTAGGGGAACTTTTAAATAAATCCATTTAGAAGTTGAAAGTATACCACCAGCATTGTTTGAAGAGATTGTTTATCAAAATCGTTTAATTTAAAACATGGGTTTACAACAATTACAGATCAAGCCCCATTTCCTATCTATACTGTTAGGCACAAAAAAGGATAAAAACAAAAAATTCTCTGTAACGCTTTATAATAATGTAATTACATTATACTGCTTAACAGAAGTTATAAATTTAGTTAATAGTTGGAACTTAGAAATGTCATGGAAATTTGATGTTTTATACAGTCTGATCTTCTGTCCTGTCCTTCAGATGAAAACCCTAGACTTTTCCACACAGATGGTGATTTTGTGAAAGCATTGCCATCAGCCATTTAAAGGGACACTTCACCCAAAAATGAAAATTCTGTCATCATTTACTTACCTTCGAGTTGTTCCAAATGTGTATAAATTTCTTTGTTCTGATGAACACAGAGAAAGATATTTGGAATAATGCTTATAACCAAACAGATCTCAACCCCATAGTAGGAAAAAAACAATGGTAGTCAAAAGTGCCCCAGAACGGCTTCCTGTCCTACATTCTTCAAAATGTCTTTTTTTTGTGTTCAACAGAACAAAAAAATTGATAAAGTAATTTTTCCTACTATGGGAGTCAACAGGGGTTGAGATCGGTTTGGTTATAAGTATTATTCCAAATATTTTTCTCTGTGTTCATCAGAACAAAGACATTTATACACATTTATATATTATATTTGGAACAACTTGAAGGTGAGTAAATGATGACAGAATTTTCATTTTTGGGTGAAGTGTCACTTTAAAACAGAAAAGTTTGTTTGCATGCAAAAACGCATAAAAATGTGCACATAAAATTAAGAAAGTCATACCCTCCGTTTACGCCAACAAACTTCAAGTTCTTCTTGGCTCCCCCATTGCCCTGCTTGTCAGGACAGTCATTCTTCTTCATGATAGATTTCAGGCCTGATGTGGGGGAGATGGTCAGATATGTGAAATCGTAAGCCAAGCTTGCACCTGTTCATCCTCCCTAACTCAACTCTATGAACTATAAAGTCCATTTGACCCACCTGAAAATAAAGCATACACTGTAAAAAATGGTTTGTCAGATAACCTATTTTAACTACATTAAGTGACGAACAAACATTGTTTTAAATAAGTAGATATACAGTACTGTATGTATAATCTTGTATAAACATGTTTCTGCTAATCTACAGTAAAACATACCCTAAATAAATCCATTAAAAACAAAATCAACCTTATTAGAATTTGTGCCTGTTGTTATCTGATTGTCATTTCTTTGAATACATCAATTTCAACGATTAATATGCATATTCAGTTTATAGAGGTTTGCAACTATTTCCAAATAATCTCCCAGAAAGAAAAATGACACACAAATGCTGAATCGTGAAGTTGCTGTGCTCGCATTGCACTCATTCATAATGTAGTGCACCAAGCTGTCAAAACAACTGTTTCAGCCTCAGAGGAACTTATGTTTAATTACAAAATGCTCCTAAAAATAGAGCACATCATTCTCGTCTGCCAGGAAAAACTCTCAACAATCATATCAAGCATTTAAAAAGGTACGTATGTGTTTATATTCGTGCAGAAAACAGAGGTGCATAACATACAATGGAGCCTGTGGGTGCAATTCCGACAAAATACATCAAATAGTTTGGAAAGCTTCTATTGTTTGGCAAAAGCTCTTAAAGTCTCATGAGACTCTGTGCATTCCACTAGAAACATGGAGAAAACCTTGAATCAAAATAAGTCTAGACACTATACTTGTACTAATATGTTCAACCTATCCTCCAACCCATACGACCATATAGGTAATTTGTTCCAGGCTTCAAATACGACCTAAAGGAGCATTTTTTTAAATTAGTGGTAATCAATCATCATTTTCTTTTGGAGGACAGGCTCATTTCAAAACCTGCATGACTCTTTTTTCTTTGGAACACAAAAGAAGATACTTGATTTTTGAGAAATGTCTCTGTACTTTTCTGTCCATACAATGGGAATCAATAGGGTCTAGTGTAATTTGGTTACCAATGCTCTACAAAATATCTTCTTTTGTGTTCTGCAGAAAAAAAGAAAGTCATACAGGTTTGGGATGACATGAGGCAAATTAAATGCAAGTAAATTATGTACAAATTTTTACTTTTCCACGAACTATCCCTTTAAGTGACCACAAACCATACAATTCTATGGAATTGCTATCTAATGTAGAAATCAAGGACCTGACAAGGACTGAAGATTGTTAAGTTAAACAACTGTGGTTGCACAAATAGCAACATATGCCAATATTTATCACCACAACATTTTACGAACACTGCAATATCAGTGTCAAACACTTAAAAAATAATCTTGGCATACAGGAAGCAGCTTCTATAAACCAACCTAGAGTTTCTAAAGGACAGATGCATCTATAATCTAATAATATAAAAGATGCATAGTTTGAACTTGTTAGTGTTCCAACCTGACTTTGTCAAGCAACATATGTTCTAGCTCTGGAGACTATTTTCACTGACTTCGCCTGACTCTCAAAACCTGCACATCAAACTTAATGAGGCTAAGGCCTATTTCCCACAACTCGTGTTTGCAGCTCGTAAGTGTGTATTTAGTGGCTTTTAAAAGGTTACAGAATTCACACAATTTACTTGTGCACGATGCTGAGTAGCAGAAGCTTGCCAGTAGAAACAAAAACCTCATTGAAAAAACGTTGCTTTCGATTGATGTTCAAAACGCTTTTGATAAGATTGTAATGTACTGATTGTACTGAGCTGACTAAAATTTCCATCAACTCTCATTTAATCTTAGTTAATTTCCTAGATACTTACTAGAAAGCACATACATGACAAAATGGAACAGAAGTTCATCCTACCTGATTGTCGTGCTGCCCCTCCTTTCTGAACAGGTGAGTAGAAAGCCGACAGTGCACTTAGGGAACCTCTCAGGTGGCTTTGAATGGAGCTTATTTTGGAGGTGTGAGGTTTCTGGGAGCTCTCCCCTTTTGGATCTTGCCCCCCACTTCCCAGGCTGGCCCACTGCTCATTAAGAAGACCCTGTATACGATTAACAACCTGGCCGATCGCAGCAGGAGAGGCTGTGGCTTCAGATGCCCTCTGAGACTGAGATTCCTGCCCTTGTGTTTGCAAACCGGCACTTTTTTCTCCTTCACCTTTATCCGTTACTGTGCTTTGAACACCTGCAATCCCAAAAGATTGCGTCGCTGGGACTGTGGGCTCAGAGACCTCACTTTCACTGGCCATTGTCTCAACCATGGCACTTTCTACCATCACAAATTCTTCATTGTCACTCTCTGCAACCACATTTTCACTGACTTCCACATCTCTAATTGGACTTGACACATAATCTTGAATATCA
This sequence comes from Triplophysa rosa, assembly GCF_024868665.1. Taxonomy (NCBI): domain Eukaryota; kingdom Metazoa; phylum Chordata; class Actinopteri; order Cypriniformes; family Nemacheilidae; genus Triplophysa; species Triplophysa rosa. Next base: position 9,391,522 of record NC_079896.1, on the reverse strand, counting down.
CCCTCATTGATTTCTACTGAGTCTGTCTTCCCTAACCGATCGGAAACTTCCTTAAGACTGCTAATTTGTAGGTCATCCAGGACTTCAGTCTCTATTGCCCGGTCACAAGTAACAATCTCTACACCCACAATTTTCTCTGATGTAGTGACTTGGGCTAAGATTTCAATATCTCGTGCTTCTACTATATTTGTCTGAGTGCTTGAGCATTTAGAGTCTGCTTCTGTGGGACCATCAGCTGGTTGAGGTTCTGTTGAGACAGCTTTCTCCAGGACAATTTTGCTATCTGTACTGACTGATGCATCACAGGTGACAACTGGTTCTGGAAGTGGCTCCATAGGACCTTGAAGATTTTGCTCTTTTACTCTATCAATCAATTCATCTATCCTCTCATCCTTTATCTTATTCTCATCCATCTGCTCTCTTAATAAGGCATTTGTCTTTTCCAATTCATAACTAGCTTTGCTTAGACTCTCTTCCAACGTTTTCAGTTTTACTTGAAGCTGCTTCTGATTAGTGAGAAGCGTCTGTTCACCAGGTTGAGCAACTGTACTTTCATCAATTATGATTACACTTTGTCCCTCAACAGTCTCTTTTTTCTCCACATCTTTTTGAATTGATGTACATTCAACTGTAGCACCAGATTCTGAAATCCCTTCCAATACTGTGGACTGCTTTTCTTCTAACAAAGTCTCTGATGAACTCTCCTGCTTGTTAAATTCCTCAGAAAGACTTTCTAATGCTTCTTCTTGAGGTGTGGACTCTTGCGAAACTCTGTCTGATTCATCTGAATCAGTTGGGGTTTCCGCTTTGTCTATGAGTATCACTGGGACGGACATTGGAGTCTGAACTTCTTCCTTTTCTGACTTTGTCTCAGTTATGTGTTCACGTTTTTCGGATTCCTGCTGTACGACATCCTGTACCACAGGAGTTTGTTCCATTGCTTGTTGTTCTGTGGTTCCGTCTGACTGTAGTACTGCAGCAGCAGTAGTGATTAGGGAAACTGAGGGAGCATCATCCTGCTCAGTTGTAACTTGAGGAACGGTATTGTCTTGAGATTCAATCTGAGGAACCTTAGTCTCCTCCAACGGCGAAGGGCTCACTTGCTTGGATTGGTGTTGCTGAATCCTTTGAAGCAGCTGCTCCCTCTCTTCTCTAAGAGAGCATATTTTAGCCCTGAGCTCGGGGATAGTCTTGACTTGTTCCTCTAACTCACGCACCCTTTTTAACGCAGCTGTGATCTGTTGATGTAAACTGGCTCTGTCCTGGGGAATACTGCCTCTCCTGTCACTTCCATCCACCGGTTTGAAAAGCTTCTCCGTCGAGCCGTTTTGTGATTGAGAGTTCTGTTCATCAGTTGAGTCTGAACCTTTCCTGCGGGGGACATTAACAGGCATGCTGGAGGCTCTTAACAGGTGAGGCCTAACGTTAAGGCCCATGGGTGCTTCACTGGATGTCTGTAGTTGAGATTCTTCCCCAGACTTCGGAGAGGGAAGAAAACCACTCGCAGGAATCTTTGTCTGACTGGAGGTGGAGGTTCCACTACTGCTACTACTAGTGGCATCACTGGCTCGGAACTCAAAAAGCTGCTGGACTTCAGTAACACGGGACTTGGGTTTTGACCCTAAAGTGGAAGTATTGGCCCACGTGTCTTTGGCTAGTGGTCGAGCACCATGCCCGGGTAGGCTGAAGTTGCGTGGCAGTGTGCTGTACTTTGGGCCCCTGTTTTTGCGCTGGATGTGCACCCTCTTGATTGTGTTACCCTTCTCTATATCATCTACGTATTTCAAAAAGTCCAAATCCAGGTGAAATCCATAGGGTGTCTCTACAGAATATGGCAGCTGTTTTCTCTGCACCCCGCTCTCAGAGGCTTTAGAGGGAAAGCCATTTGCTGAAACACAAGGTACACAATCAGACGTTTTGCATTCTCTGTTTGTAATTCCATTTGAAGCAGACATTGTAATATGGAGCATATGGAGCGTAATTAGACCAGACAGCAAAGCAGCTGATGATGTTATTATTACATAAAGATTTGGAAAGCAGGAAACTCAAATACTCTTTAGCCTTGTCATATGTCTGTTTTAAGAGAGGGCAGAATACATTTACAGGTTTTCAATGGGAAATAACTCTTACCACTTTTCTTGTCCATTATTTCTGTTTTAGCAGTGTCATAGATGGAATCTGTTGTAAACCTCTGGAAAGATCAAAGACACACATCATATCATCACCTAATGCTAAAACGTCATGTGACATCAAGTTCCCTGTGAGAAATACAAAATGCAATCCACACTTCCTGTAGAACACCAAGGGTCACTTAAAACCCCTACGCCACTAACCCCACAGTGACATTGCAGTATATTTTATTTACTCCAGATGGGAACGCTAGAAACTGAGACAGTTTTTGTGGGACTGATTTAGGCAATGGAAAACTATTTTTGCCATTTTAGATTTAGGATTCTTCAGGGAACTACGTAAGACAGCTCATCACAATACAATCATGTTAAAACAAACTGAAAACAGCAATAGGCTTCACATCTGGAGATCTAATTTCTAAACTAATATGTCATATTTTGAAGTCACACTAACTTACAACAAAAAAAACGTTGAACGAAAAGACAATTGCAATTGACAAAAAGGTTCTTAAAACAGATGCCACAGAAGAACCATTTTGGCTTCCCAAAGAATGAATTTCTCAAAGGTTCCTATAAGAACCATTTCTTTCTTACTTTTTTATAACATAATCTTTTTGTACAACAAAGAACATCAGAAGACCTTCACATTTTAAAAGTTATTCATGGAACTACTGTATTTAGCCAAAAATGGTTCTTCTATGGCATCATGAAGCATCCTTTAAAAAAATAGTTTAATTCCCCATGTCTTTGATTTAGCAAAAATTACTTTTTAAAGAGTCATTAATTTTGTTATTCTTGGCAACAATCAGATAATATCTCATATAATTTTAAAATTTGTTTAACTTAAATTATTAGTCTTGAGATGTAATGACATGTAAATGGTGAAATGATACATGTAAATGTAAAGGTTCTGTTGGTGAAGAAGACACTTCTCATACCTTTTGCTTACTGGAACCACAGTAAAACCTCTCCGGGCATGTTTGCAGAACTTAACTATGCACAGCGCTTATGGGAGAACGATTACTCAAAGATTTGTCATCTGGCTCTGATTTCAATGTTGAAATCTAGGCCATGGGCTTGGAATTTGGACTAAGGAGGGTTTTGGACAGTTTGGAAAAAGGATTTTCTTCAAACGTGCTACTTTACCATGTCTCAAGAAAGCTGGATCATGGGATAGCTGCTGGATGTCCTTACCAGGAGGTAATGGTACAGATAGAAATATCTAAGCTGACATATTTGGTAAAAATCATTCCTCCGGACAGCTCAGAGTTGATGTTTGCATTGAACTTTGCCTGTGAAGTTGTTACTTGTTTGATAGATGTATTTCAGAAAGCACAAGCAGGGATAGAAAAGTGCCTGGGTTGCTTTTTTAGAAATGGCTTCGAGCCATGGTTTGGTTGGGAACTCAAGCCCTAAGCATTCTGAAGAGTGGAATAACAGAGTGCCAACACAGCATTTGGTGATGAGAACATCAATCAACTTCCTACCGTGATATCCTTACACAATAGATTTACTTTAGAAAATAAGGTTTTAAATCAATGCTACTGTGAAAGAAATAGGAAGTTGGGACATAATGTTTAAAGCCCCAAGGTTGTAATCAAAGCAAAACTACAAATGCCATGAGCAATCACCATTGTGCCCTTGTAATAACAATGCAATCGAGTCCTCCTGGAAGTTCATATTTACGAGCATTGAAAGTCATAATCACACCATGATGTGCATATAAAATATTATGTTCGTGAAGTATGCAGAGGGGAACTGGTAAACCTTATAGATTTATAGGGCTACTATAACAAAACATAAACCAATGGATGCATACCTAATACTTAACATACATTTTATAATTTTGGGGAAATGTAGTTTAGCCACTCAGGGCTGTCAGCTTTTTGGTAAGTTTTATCTTGCATAAAATGCCAACAAACTACATTGTATGGTTAACTTTCACTATTACAACTTATTGTTATTCATATCAAAATAGTTTCTGCTGTGATCCTTGACACATCTCCAACTGAGACATCTGGAAGAGATTCCAACTAGTTAATATATCTTGAATTTTTGCAATTAAATGCGCTCATCTTGTAAATATGACTATTCGGACATTCATTTAATGCACAATAGATGCACTGAATCTGATTCAGGACGTCTAAATCTTTCTGTAGTTTAGGATTCCATGTTTGGGTTGCAAGCCAGCAGTTGAGTATGGAGTGCTATATGACAAATAAAAAGCCTTTATTAATAGTAAATTGTGACAGGGCAACAGGTCTTACAAGTTACCCTTACATTGAGAAGGCATATTGGCCACTGAATTGTAACCTAAAAAAGCTACAAAACCATTGTCAGTTGTTATGATGCTAAAACCTCATTGCTACGTTTGTAATTAAGGAAATATCGAGCATCTTAATTAGACTTGTCAGTGTACAGCTTGCATTTATCCCCAGGATTCCGCTCAAAGCAAATCCATATAACAGTAGGAGTTTGAGCTTGACTGACAGTTGAATCCCCAGAATCCGACACACTGCAGCAAGCATGGAAAATGTACTGCTTCTTAAGACCTCCTGCGGAAGGAAGGAATAAGGCAGTGACGGCAGGGGATAAGGGGCATCCCCAACCCAACAAATGTTTAATGCGATCCAAATACACTGGCTGTCCTTGAGTCTTAATTAGGCAGAGCTGGAATGCGGCTTGTAATTGCTGAGGAAAGTGAGGCCTGCTCCCTTGTCAATTATCCACATGGAACAGAGGGACACAACACTGCCTATTTAATTAGATACTGAAAAAGAGAGAGTGAGAAAGCGGGAGAGAACAAGAGAAATGGCAATGGTCACTGGAGAGAAATTACTTTAATAAGAAGACCTTAACACAATCCTCTGTTGGCCTTACTTGGAGGAATCGCTTTAAACTTATCAGCGGTGATGCTATTTGAGTGAACACAGCTCTAGACTTCATTAGTATATGCATGAACGTCAACACCTTTATTTATTTATTCCTTTTTTTATGGGGCACCAGTGGCCCACTTTGTGCTCTAAGACACGCCTCTTTCTCATCTGAGAGGTGCAACTTGATTTGAAGGAGCAAATTTAGATTTTGCTAGTATTTTAAACATGCTATTATCACTTTTTGGCATAGTGCTTGATGCTTGTATGTTTATTATTTTGCGAACATTGGATAAAAGGGATAGTTCACCCAAAAATAAAAATTCTGTCATCATTTACTCACCTTCGAGTTGTTCCAAATCTGTATACATTTCTTTGTTCTGATGAACACAGAGAAAAATATAACAGTTCTTAGACCCCATTGACTACCATAGTAGGAAGATTACTTTGTATTTTTTTGTTCTGTTGAACACAAAAGATATTTTAGGTTTGGAACAACTAGAGAGTGAGTAATTCATGACAAAAAATTTTGGGTGAACTATCCATTTAGTTAGTTTAAATATGCATACTTTACATTTCAGTTTAAACGTTTAGGACATTTTTCATGGTCCTAAAAACTTTTTGATCTGATGAGTGCTTAAATAGAAATATAAAAAAAAATGTGCTAACATATAGATGGGAACTCATTCAATACTTTTTAAAAGCATCCCAGGGAGAAAGACCTCAAAAAGCTAGTTGAAAAAATACCAAAGGTGGTTACTTTAAAGATACTAAAATACCGCAGTTTCTTATTGTTTTCCTCACAATATAATTCCTGTATTTACAATTGTTATTCTACAGTTTTAATAAGTTTACTATTATCCCAAAATGTTTAAAATATAATAATGTAAAAATCTACATGATGAGTGAGCGACCTTAAAATTTTGAGCCATAGTGTAAATCAAAACAAACATTTCTTAAATGCTGATTTTAGGTTGTCCTATGCCATCCTTATAACTTTAAGTTAAAGGAATAGTTCACCTTCAAAATAAGAATTTTGTATTTTGCTTACATGCCCTCTTGTCATTTCAAAACTGTATGACATTCTTTCTTCTACAGAACACAAAAAAGATATTTTGACAAATGTTGGTAACCGAAAACCTGACTTGCATTGGTTTTGTGTCCATACAATAGAAGTCAATGGGGACCAAAGGTTTTTCGTTACCAACATTTTCAAAATATCTTCTTTTTGTGTTCTGTAGAATAAAGAAAACCAAACAGGTTTAAAATGACAACAGTGAGTAAATGATTACAGACTGTTCTGTTCCTTAAAGTTCATGTTAAGCAGTTGCATCTTGCAAACAAAATTCTATTTGATTACACCAACTACCCCATGCACATTATAAATATAATTGGTAACCTTTTTATCCTACTTTAGTTCACAGATACCCTAATAGGCCATGTGTCAGTGAACATTAATGCAAACTCACTGTTTGTTTAGCTATTCACAGTAGATTTAATTGAATCTTTCTAATCAAATTGGAGCCGAAGGAACGGAAGTGAGGGAAGGAAGGAAATCAATCTCATTTGCTTTCTTCGTGACTGTTTAGACACACACACACACACACACACACACACACGATCCACCTACAAGCTCAGCATCTCGCTCTCATTAAGAGTGCTGAAGCCTTGAAAAGAAATCGAACCAACCACAGCCACAAAAGGCAATAGAAACCGCCTGAACAGCCAACAAAACAACATCTGTGGGCATTCTCAAGCATGCCAGCTGGACAAGCCGGGAGAGATTGTTAATATTCCACATGCCTGTTATCAGTGATACTCAACATAACCCTGAGAGCTCTGGTTTCACAACACAAACACACACGTACAGTAAATGCAAAAAAAAAAAAATTCCATACATATGGCATGCTTATATTAAACATTTTCTGGTCCCACTGATCTCCCCCACTCAGTAGCTCACGTCTCTTCCATTGCTCGCATCTAATGACAATAAACAGATAGCAAGGGGGCTGTCTGGCAGGAAGCAAAGGCCTGCTGCTCTTCCCCTCTTTGATGGAAGGTTCTAGATCTACAGTCCAGCTCTGCAAAGCTTCAGACATCTGGAGGAGGTAGAGAACACACAACATCTGTCCTACTGAGATTGGAGGCCAACTCAGGAATGAAGGTTGGACCACCGGAGAGAAAATGTTTTTATACAGCTGTCCACTAAAGTATAAATACTTACATACACACGTGGAAACAGATGCAAATACATTAAAACTAATGAATGTGTATTCATGCATGGCCACATATCAAGAACAGGTCTTGTTGATAAAGGTCCAGTATAGTATTTTTTGGAGGATCAATTGACAGAAATGCAATATAATATACATAACTATGTCTTCAGAGGTGTATAAAGACCTTACATAATGCAGAGTTGTGTTTTTATTACCTTTGAATGAGCTATTTCTATCTAAATACACTGCGGGTCCCCTTGCATGGAATTAACCATGTTGTTTCTACAGCTCTAACTGCTCTATAGGGTGTGTTTCGTAAATACGTAAAAAATCTCCTTCGGCAAAGAAACGAAAACGCAACGACATCTTAGTTCTGTGTCAGCCCCCGTAGTGCTTCGAAAGGGAGGGGTAAGGGGTGGAGTGAGCCGTTGGTTGCAATTCGCAAACCTGACCGCTAGATTTCTACACTTGACCTTTGGGAGACATTGTCAGTCAAGTCCTATGTCAAAAGTGAAAATATTGAATGATGGGTATTAAAAACTTCCAATATCAACATATTTAATTTTATTATAGCTGGCGAATAAACAAGTAAACATAACAAATCTAGACTGGCGTGTTTAAGTTACTACATAATGTTTATTTATTGCTGTTTCATTAAGTTATATTTGTCACAATTGTTTCAGTACTAGAATCTTACCCCATGTACTTGCTTGCATTCTGATAGAAATGCAAAGGTCATACGTTTGATTCCCAGCTTAACGCATACAGTATATAAGCTATACATACTGATAAAATGTATAGCCTGAATGCACTGCATGTTGATTTGTATAAAGTGTCTAATATAAATGTAATTAAAGTGTGACAACATGCGGTGCTATGTTCAACAGCTGAGCATATTTGAAAACTGACAAAAAATAAACCTAGCCTGAAAAATATTATTTGGAAAAAAAGTGTGACAACAAGCCTCGGTCACCCCTATACATTTAAGTGAATTACTTCCTGTTTCGAAAGCTGTAAATAATAGCTTTAGATTATCCCTCAGCCGTGTGCATGCTTGCTTTGGGTGACTGCGTGGGAGCAAATGACAGGAAGAAAACGTGCGAGAAATGGAGAGAGAGCTTTCATTAAGAATGTGAAGCAAATGTCGATAAATTATTCAGTTAAAAGCCTGTTTGTAACGCTCTGAGCAGAAGTGTCCTATGTTCTTATTAGCACAGAGCTAAGATAGCAACGAGATGTATGAGACAGAAACAGAGAGATAAAACGTCAACCCAAACGTACACACGTAAGGCTATAAAGCATCTGCAAAGCCTGCAATGTATTTCAAGGGTGTTTTCTCAGAGCGACACACAGAAAACGGCAAATTGAAAGGGGGGAAGGGATGGATGGATACAGGAAGATGATGAGAGGGGTTGGTGGCGACAGACATGAGACCGGAGGAGGGGTAATCGAGCTCCAGCGAGTGACAGCCAGGTGCAATCTCTGTCTGTGTGGATCAGTCACATCTCACAGAATGCAGAACAGCGCATGCGTACTTCCAGATTCCAACAGAGATAAGACACATGCCCCACGTTGAATAATCGCTTACAAATGCCGAACATGTTTATAGCTGTGAGAGTCCGACAAGTTCACCACCTCTGCCAGGCTAATCGACCACCTCTCCCAGGCTAACCACATACAAATAGAAAACACCCCCTGACTCGTACCTCTTCTGTTTTTGCAATCACTCTCAAAAACACACACACATACCAAAACAAATGCACAACGCTCTCATTAGATTCCGCTGAAAGTCAATTCTAGCTGTATCAATTCCAGAAAAACAACACTTCTCCGGCAAGAGAAATCTATAAGATCCCAACCACATACATAATACACATACATATAATAAAGGAGATGAGCTGGCTATATTCCAGAGAGGGAATACTGGTGAAGAAAAGAGCCTGATAATTATTTCTGCACTGCAGCAATAGCAACAGAGCTGCTTAAAAACCAATCGATCCAATTCCGACTCTGTCCAATCACAAGAGCGTTATGACAGGCTGAGATTCTCACCTGCATCGATGTGCTAGAAGCTTCCCGGAGCGTGCGAGAATGAGTGAATCATGGCAGAGAGACAGAAAGAGATGGGGGAAGAGATAGAGAGAGGGAGATACAGAGACAGCCCCAGAGTGATGGGGGGGTGGGAATTCCTCTTACCTAGCATGTGCAGTGCTGCTCCCTCCTGTCAACCCAAAACATGCTACACCCCCCCTTCCTTTCTTTCTTTGAACTTCAACCTGACAATGCAAGAGCAATTTAAGAGCTACAAGGAATGTGTTTGGTTATGGAACAAGGAGGGAGAGAGAAAAGCAGACACAACACAAACATTTTTCTTAATCAGTATTTCGGTCTTGCTTTCCAGTAAAAATGTCTAAGCAGCCTTTAAACATGATATATTTACTTGAGAAACAAAACTGTCTAAAATAAGACTAGATTATTTAGAACTCAGTTTATTTGTGTTACACTATTGACACTGGCAAACATGTCTTAAAATCTTAGACATTAAGCCTTGTTTTTAAAGAATAAATCTTGAATTAGTTCTATTGTTTGTTTTTTCAGTTGGCAAATACAGTTGGTGTGTGTGGAAGGGATAGTTCACCCAAGAATGAAAATTATGTCATCATTTACTCACTCTCAAGTTGTTCCAAACCTGTGTAAATTTCGTTGTTCTGTTGAACGCAAAGAAAGATATTTGGAAGAATGTTTGTAACAGATCTGGGGCACTATAGACTTCCATAGGGAAAAAACCTGCTATGGTTGTTAATGGTGCCCCAGAACTTTTTTATTTTCCCACATTCTTTAAAATATCTTTTTTAATTTTAGTACAATTTTGGAACAACTTGAGGGTGAGTAAATGAAGACAGAGTTTTCTTTTAATTTCCTTTAAGCAGAATTCCACCAATATTTTGTGAGATTAATGCCTTCAGCAATACAGATACAGTATTGCCAAGTTATGGTCTTTTATGCCGTAATATATTATAGTTTTCTATCCAATTTATGTAAGATATTCAGATATTTACCTGAAAACACGACAAACATTCTGATGAAGAAAATCTTTTTGCAGCGATACACTCTGTGCAATCCGACAGACTGTTCAATTTGCCATTGTGAGATATTGGTCCTGAAGGAAAATGAAAAACTGACCAAATGAGAAAAAAAAGAGCAGCAAAGATGAGTCAGAAAAGTAAGAAAACAGTCCTCACACCCCAGAGCTGAATGCAGATGAAATGACACAAACATCAGAGGTCTTCTCTTTCTCTCTTCTCTTCAATTACTCTCTATTTACCCACTCACTAACTTCCTCCACTTCCTCCACTCAAGTTATCTCTCTAGCTCGCTCTCATTGTGGCATCAGAATTATGTCAGAACCATTGGTGAATCCCGCCACAAAGCAATAGAATTATTAGTACTGGGTGGAGGTTAACCATTAACAATGCTATCTCCACCACAACTTATCTTCTCACAACACTTGGACATCAGCTACAGGCTTGTTCTAGATATTTTTATCATCCATGTGGAGACAAAAAGCATGTTTTAGCTGAGTACACATACAGTACATTATGAAATTGTGGATGCGAGCCCATGTCAGCCATTGAACATTCTGTCCACATCTTGAATTAAAAAATCAAATTACTGTCTATTATCAGGGCTGTACATTGCGACATACGTGCTATGGAAAAATCGGTCTGTGCAGGACGCGTGCGATACAGTTTGGCAGGTGCATTAGACAGAGCTGCGTTTTTGTGTGAAGTGCGTTTGTCGTTGTGCTTGTTTGTGTGTGATATTAATCAATGGTGCACCGCTATTAACTTAGTTTTAGTCTATTTTGCTAGTTTTCCTGCTGCATTTAGTCCATATAACTAGATGCGTGCTTGCGTACGCGGAATCCTGTTATGTCATCTGGCTGTTCTGTGTGTCTAAGTGAATGAACTACACAGTTTAACCTGCAACATGCATGGCGCTGTAGATTTGTCTGCATCTGTACTGTGTGAGGATATACGTAAACACATTAACTTCATCTCCAGAGTTGCTCTGAGAGTTTATTTTACAAGCATTTTACTGTTTGAGTGAAGCTATCGTCAAACATACTAAAACTCAAGTGTCTTCCCGACGACCCGTCAAAATAAAAGTCCCGTTAACATGAACACTCAGATGAAAAAATACTGTCATGTACTATAGTATTTGCTTTTGAAAATTGTAGTACCCTTGTAGTAAATTGATAAACTGTGTACTATAGTAAGGTTCAAAAACACTATAGTATCTAGGAATTTTACTGCAGTTTACTGTAGTATACACTTTAGTGCCCTACAGTAATTTATGTGGTTATTTATTTATTTATTAAAACAAATTTAGGTAAACTAAAAATGATATGGCCCTAATGTTCGTTCACGAGAGCACTTCGACGCATGCGCATTTGGTGGGGGCAGATGCCGGCCTTCTGACTGACAACCCCGGAAGCGCAACTCTGTGTTTACAAGCAGACGCACGCTGTGTATAAGCTGATCTTCGCAAAATGTCTCATGATTTCGATATTGAGGAAGACTTGCACTTTTTTGCCCAACCGCACAAACCAAATGCTTATGCGTCGAAGTGCACCATAGACTGACAAGACAGAGGAGAATATATTGATTGAAGTCGTTATTTTGGTTTGTTTTTCGCACATAAAGCATTCTCGCCACTTCAAAAAATTTCAATTGAGCCACTATGAGCAGATGGACCAATTAAACGATGTCTTTAGTACTTTTCTGGACCTTGACAACAACTATAACCATGATGTCTATGAGGAGGCCTGGAAATCTCTAGGATGTCACCGAAAATATCTTTATTTGTGTTCCGAAGACGCCGGGAGATCTTAAAACATGTTGAACGTCATGTGGGCGAGTAATAAATAACACAATTTTGATTTTGAGATGAACTTTTCCTTTGATGACAATTGTCAGTTACCTGCCTATTCATGTGATGAACTGCACTTGCATGTTTTTTTTGATGAAAACATTTTTATACTTGTGCTACAACTGTTTGGCCTGTGCTACAAAAAAACTTTAAACCTAGCACCAGCGCTATGTGCAAAAAAAGTTAACTAACAGCCCTGTCTATTAAACTGATTTAGATGGATTAGTTCATAGATGGTAGAGCAGTGCATGTCAATGTTTATTACTTATATATTGCCTCAGAAGTAGTATGATGGTACCATGGTACAGTACGTTGATGGTATCATATAACATGGATGCCATTATCCTGAATGAACATTTACCATGGTATTTATTTACATGTAAGAACACTGGTAAATGAGGGATTATGGAAGGCTGCAGCAGCAGACGCCGTCAGTATTACCATGGTACCATGTCCAAATAACGTAGTACTTTTTCTGGTGCGCATCTGTGACATATAAGCCAGTTTGTACTCATGTCGCAAGTCGTGCCATGCCATTGCGCTTTGCTTTTTCATTTGACATAAACAAATTGAAGTGGCCCCTTAAGGAGGAAGCTATTAAACTGTGGCTGAGAGGTCTGTCTAATCAGAGAATTGAGATGGCCCTGCCATGACCATATTTCACCAGGGTCCAGGAGTGAGTCATCGCCCAGTGTCAGAGCCGAGATTAAAACCAGACTTGAAAAGGGCCCAGCATGTGCAGTGAAGACTGGCAAAAAAACACACACCCTGTAGACATAAAGTGCTCTTCCTACTCTAGTCTACAGTCTTGTCCAGACGCAAAAAGAAGTGAGCGTTAACAAACACATACTGTAATGCTCACCCACATCTTCTCACTATCTCTGATGCAATCAAAAATATCATACACATTATCAACTCCCATACAGATCATCTAGTACGTGAATAAGAAACCCTTTGAATTTTAACCCTTTCACGCATAGAGGTCACCGCAATAAACAGAAAAAGTACAAACAAAAACTCTTTAAAATTGAACGTAAAAAAAGTTAAAATCTTGTTTTACATTACGAGCTATTAAAACACACATATATATGAAAATCCTGAATAAGCTTGTCATAAATTCGTGCATAAAAGGGTTCATATTTAAAATGCAGGGTTCATTCCATGACCTACCTAAACAGAATCTCAAGACCCGCTAAAATTTATTTTAAAGGGGTCATATTGCACGGCTAAAAGAAATATTATTGTTTATTTTAGATGTAACGCAATGTGTATACACCATTTAAAGTTTAAAAAATATTGTATTTTCCACATACCGTGCATGTTTGTATCTCCTCTTTGCCCCGCCTCTCTGAAACACGCTGATTTTTTACACAGCTCATCGCTCTGAAAAGCGAGGTGTGCTATGATTGGCCAGTTCACCAGTGCGTAGTGATTGGTCAAATACTGCAAGCATTTCACGGAAATGTAACACCTCTTACCATATTCGGAACATCAGGTTCCAAAGCAATTGTACTGACAGACGATACAATGAGATTTACAATTACGCCCACCTTAACTACGTGTAGATTTGGGCGGTCTTAGTCAAATCATGTTACGAAGTTACATAGATTCGCCGGGGTGTGGTTACACGAGGCGTTTCAGGCAAGTCTGGTTGAGCATTCGCTTTTAGATAGAATGCATCCCACACTTTGTTCCCACACTTTCATTTGTGCAATTTTACGTGTCTAATACATGCATGGGCAACTTATAACACACCAAAAACACAGAAAAACACATACTTTCGCCATATGACCCCTTTAATGGAAAAATAGAAAAATTGTCCGTATCATCGTATACATAAAATATAAGTTTAATTGAAATATTACATCACTTTATGGCAAAATATGAAAATGTTCATTGCTTGTCATTTATTAGAGTAAACTGTTTAAATATAATTCACTGCAACAACTTTTACACAAACCATTTTATCCCATTGTCCCAACCCACAAGTGGCCCGATGTACATTTTGAAAACCACTGCTCAAAATAATTCGAATAAATCAAGTAGCTAAAATGATTAACAAACCAGCATCATCTCAACTTCCTGTAGCTACTGAAAAACCTTCCAACTACACTGTCAACATGCACAGAGCCGTGAATGCCCTCTGCTGGCTTTAACCACAATCCTGTATCAAATTCTGCTCTCTGCTTAAGGCTTCACTGCACACTGGCATCTGTGTCATGTGGCTCTCTGAAGACATGAGAGGAACTGATGTTAATGCTCACACAATGTGAAGTGAGCTATGTGAGCATCCTCCAAAATTAGATTACAGATTATATGGCAATACTCATCATCTGCTGAACCTTAAAACCCTGTCCGGGTGGAGTGAGGGTGACCAAACAAACTCTTTAACTCTTACACTGGGAACAAAGTTCCCGCATGATGACATAAATGTGTTTACTGAGAGTGTTAAAATGTTAACTCTTAAAAGGGATAGTTCTCCCAAAATAGAAATTCTATCATCATTTACTCACTTTTATATTTTTCTGAAGAACACAAAAGAAAACATTTTGAGAAATGACCATACATTATGACCATACAATGGAAGTCAATGGAGGCCAATGTTGTTTGGTCACCAACATTCTTCCAAATATCATCTTTTGTGTTCTGCAGAAGAAAAATGTTGTGCAGGTTTGGAATGACATGAGGGTATATAAAGAATTGTAAAGAAGTTGCATTTTGGGTGAACTATCGCTTTAAGAAGAGCAGTTTCAAGACCCTCAAGCAGAGGGAGGAGAGAAAGGAACCCTGGCATGTGACTAGCACAGACTTTCACAATAAAAAGGTGAAATGATGTGGAGTAATAAGGGCATGAAAAAACTGAACACATGAGCTACACATGAGAGATATTGAGAGAGGAGCGAGACAGACATAGCCACAGGTGAAACAGACTTCGATTTTTTAAAATCTTTTAACTGGCTTTCCCTATTCAACTAAGGTATAACCTCTCAAATGAAGAGAGGCGCGAGAAGGAATGTGAAGGGTTGCGCTTGTGAGAATAGCTGCAGCTGAGGAAGAAGCGAGCATGTGATAAAGTGAAGATTGAGCGGGTTTCCTGAAGAGTGCAGTGTGAGAAAGACTGATAAGAACCTCGGCTGTTTGTGTTCAAACTGCCATGTCTGAACCAGGACACAGACTAATGAAAAGTCTGAGAAAGAGAGAAAAAACACAACAATAAAACAATGCGGCCCTGTCAAGAGTATCTTGCAAAGATTTAGTTATGAGAAACTTGTACGCAATTTGTACGCATAAACATATTACAAAAAGATTAATGTTGTATTGTTAAACAAACAAACCCCAACCGTTATAGACTTATCAGCCACCCTTAGGGACTTTTTGTTTGTTTATTTTAGGACATTATTTTTTTTGTTTTTTTTATAGAACATGATCACTAAATGAATTAATGTTGAACAGTAAAGATATTTTTAGAGCATAACTATTTAAAAGATCCCATGGGTAAACTCAAATTTATACTGTATTTATCCTGTATTTACTCATAAAACCATGCACAGGATGACGGAATGCAAGTGGTTCAACAGAAGCGTCCCCATCTTCACATCAAGATGACATGAGCTGACAAAATCACAAGAGAAATAAGACACATTTGACCAAGAAAAGGGCTTTTTTCATGCAGCATGAATAAGCAGCAGTCTATCATTCAGAAAACATGACATGTTCTCTCGTGCCATCTGTCCACCATCAAGCAAGAGTAATGGCACTGACTCAGCACATGCTGAGTAGAATTTTAACTTTGCCAGAGGAAAAAGATCCGTGATTTTTTCACTTCAGAAGGAAATTTTAAAGAAAACGATTTCCGGGGTATGTGTAATATGTCTTAATGGATAGTTCAGTCAAAAATGAAAATTCTTTCAAAGGTTACTCTCCCTTGTGTTATTCCAAACCTGTATGACTTTCTTTCTACTGCAGAACACAAAAGAAGATATTCTGAACATTGGTAAACGAACAACATTGACCCCCCAATGGAGACAACGGACATGGACACAAAACCATATTTCTCAAGGCAAACTGTAGTAGTACATAAATGTAATAAATACAAAATATATTCTGTATGTTACTGTAGAAAATATAATACAGTTTATAAATATATGAATATATTGCATTATAAACCTGTAATATAAATATATAAATCCATTCATCCAAAACCATTAATATTACCATTATGAAAAATGTGACATTAAATTTGATAGTCCCTATATTTCTTATGCCAAAAGAGAGCATGAAGATCTTTCATAGTCTGTGAGTTGTTAAGTTATCAAGTAAAAAATGTTACAATTGGTTCTTGTGTCTCCTCTACTTAATAACGTATATGTTCAAGCCTTCACCATGAAGAAAAGAAATGCCTTGGGCCACACATACAAGGGTAAGGGCAGAATAATGAAAGTGTGTGAGAGATGGGGCTGTCACTCAGCTGCGATAAAGATGCTCGCAGGAAATATGACTTGATGTCAACAGATGAAGAAAGGTGTATGTGTGTGAGGGAAAATGCACATGTTGCGTGGCTCATTTTTCCATCCCTCTAGCTCGATTTACTTCTTGACATGATACTGCAGTTTATTGGCCCATTCACCAAAAGCTTACTGTCACTCTTTTCTTTATTCTCTAGCTTTCCTATATCTGTCGCACTCAGACTCCTACGGTCTGTCCATTACTCACATTAAAGGGGTCATATGGCGCGATTACATGTTTTTCTGTGTCTTTGGTGTGTTTTAAGTTGCCCATGCTTTTATTAGACACGTAAAATTGCAAAAATTACTACCTAAAAGCGAATGCTCACCCAGACCTGCCTGAAACGCCTCGTGTAACCACACCCCCACGAATCTACGTAATTTCGTGGTATGACTTGACTAAGACCACCCAAATCTATACGCAAGTAAGGTGGGCGTACTTGTAAATCTCATTGTATCGTCGCCGAAGCCATGTTGTGGAGAAGCTGTGTGTTTCATTGCGAAAAGAAAGCCTCTTTGTTTGCCCTTCCAAAAGATGAGACAACTAGAAACGAATGGTTACATTTTATTTACAATACTGTTTCAGAACAGTATAATACGAATATTCAAGTGTGTGCAGCGCATTTCACAGATGATTGCTTCATGAACCTGGGAGAGATCAAGGCCGGCTGTGCACGAAAGCTTTTGTTAAAAAGTGGGGAAATTCCAACCATTACAACTTCGCAAGGACAGTCTGGCGCAGCCTGTAAGTATATTTTCATTGTAAAAGACTCTGTTACGGACTAACGCGAGTTGAGTTTGTCATGTGTTTGTAGCGCATGTTGTTTTTTGTGTGATCTGCAAATGCACGCACTCGTGCAACGTGAAAAAAGACAACATAAGTCCTAATAATCAGTAATTATGTTCCAACTAGAGGCAACAAATGTCGTGTTTATAAAGGGGTTTATTGTCTTTGTCGAGTTGCGACGAGACATAGCGTAACACTGGTTGATCACTAACGGCAAATATTTATAACGTCGTATATAAAAGGTAAAACAGTTAGCTATAGTTTATCTATTTAACATAATATATTTTTTAAAAACCTTACCAATCCTTTACATCCTGCTCAAGTCGCAAAGTTGATATATCGGCTTGATCATCTTCATTTTCCGGATCAGATTCGGGCTCGAATTGATAAGGAAAGTACCGATGACATTTTATCACCTGTCAGTACAATTGCTTTGGAACATGATGTTCCGAATATGGTAAGAGGCGTTACATTTCCGTCACACGCTTGCAGTATTTCACCAAGCACTACGCACTGGTTAACTGGCCAATCATAGCACACATCTCGCTTTTGAGAGCGATGAGCTTTGTTAAAAATCTGTGCGTTTCAGAGAGGTGGGGCAAATAGGAAATACAGACATGCACGGTATGTGGAAAACGTCTTGGTTACGGATGTAACCTCGGTTCCCTGATGGAGGGAACAAGACGTTGTGTCGAACCGACAGAATGGGGTTTGTCTTGAGAACCTATCATCTTCTGAGTATTTAGAAAAGGCCAATGAAAATTGGCGAATGAAATTTGCATGCCGGGCTCCTCCCCGGATGTCCGGGTATAAGAGGGAAGCCGGCGTGCTCATTCATTCACCTTTGGTCTGAGGAGCCTAAAGCATCCTCCCCCGACCGCTGGGGTGGGCGGCCAGTGTTGTGGCATGAGGGACACAACGTCTCGTTCCCTCCATCAGGGAACCGAGGTTACATCCGTAACCAAGACGTTCCCTTTCTGTCGGTCTCTCGACGTTGTGTCGAACCGACAGAATGGGGTTTCTATGGAAAACGCCACAGCACTGAGCCGCGTCACAATCTCTGCGGAGCGACGTTGACTGGCCTGGGCGAGTCAGACGAACACGCTAACGCGAAATTATGACCCTCCAGTGGAGAGGAAGGGGGACCCAGAGCTTTACACAAAGTTGGGAAGCCCCTGTCACCGGCCGTCACGGGCGGAGGCCTAGTTCTCTAAATGGCGAGAAGCCGCCCGGCACCGTACGGGCCACTGGGTAAGCATTATTCCCCCCTGGGGGAAAAAACCTGCAGAGGCCACTACCTACCGTAGGGAGGAATTAGTGGAGACACCACATGGTCTCACCATCAGGGGAGAACTCATGGGAGGAATGTGCGGACTGCAGGAGTTAACCGCAAGGTGGGAGTCCACCTGGGGAGGTCATGGGTTGCCAAGGTGGGAACCATTCATGAGGATACATCAGACGGAACAGCCCACGGAGGGGGGGTTACCACGTCTGGAGCACTAGGTCCGGTTAGAGCTATGTGGGAGATAACTCAACTGTTCCCCGGCCTAAGGGGGCAGGGCTGCTCTGCCCAGCCTGTCCCCTGGAAGGGTGCTTAGTGATGGATGGAATGCCTGTTCTTTACCCGAGGGGAAAGAAGTGAGGCGGGATCGCCACTGCTCCCCCCGGAGGGGGAAGGGCTTCCGCAGGCGTATGCCCTACCGGCTGCCGGTCCCACACCTTGCCAGGATGCGGGCTGACACCGGTTCCGCGCGTAGGTATTAGAACCTCACGGAGTTGTTAGGCATAGCCCAACCCGCAGCTCTGCAGATGTCTGCCAGAGAGGCGCCCTGAGCCAGTGCCCATGAGGGGTGTGCCTCACTCCCAACGGGCAGGGGCGAATAGAGATCGGTATGCCCTAACGAGGGCATCCACGATCCAGTGCGCCAGCCTCTGTTTGGAGACAGCCCTCCCTTCTGCTGACCTCCGAAACAGACAAAGAGCTGCTCAGAGCTTCTGGGCTCTGCGTGCGGTCCAAGTAGAGGCGCCGTGCGCGTACTGGACACAACACGGATAGGTTGGGTCTTCCTCCCCGGTGGGGAGCGCCTGCAGGTTCACCACCTGGTCTCTCGGGAGAGTGGTGGGAACTTTGGGCACGTAGCCGGGGCGGGGTCTCAAGATAACGTGAGAATCCCGGCCCCGAGTTCTAGGCAATCTGTGGACACGGAGGGTGCTTGCAGATCCCCTACCCTCTTGGAGGTGAGCGCCATGCGGAAAGCCGTCTTTATCAAGACTGAGAAAGAGCGGCAACCCGGAGAGGCTCGAAGGGGGCGGGGCCTCTTGAGGCCCGCCACCTAGGTCGCAAGAGGGTACGGGGCGCGGATAAGGTGGTCACCCTCTCGCGCCCCTTAGGAACCTAATGACCAGGTCGTGCTGTCCCAGAGGCTACCCAGCACTTGGGTCATGATGAGCGGCCGTAGCGGCTACATACATTCCCAGTGTGGAGGGGGAGAGGTTACTCCCCCGTCTCTCTTGAGGACGGGACAGCTCGTACCCGACCGAGCAACTCCGCGGGTCTTCTCGCCGAGAAGAGCACCAGGACGAGAAGAGGCGCCACCTATGGGCGTATAGCCGCCCAGTGGCCGAAGCCCTAGCCTGAGTGACGTCCCAACCGGACCGGGGGTGGGTCACTCAGGATCTCCTCGTCCCGTCCAGACATGGAGACCAGGTTTTGCCTGGGATGCCGTAACGTGCCCCTTCCCCTGGGGAAGCTGTCCGCCAGGGGGAGCGGCCAGGGGGGAGTTGTTGTCAGAGCCTCAGCTCCGAGAACCAAGTCCTGGTTAGGCCGAAGGGGCGTAACTAGTACCACTTGATGCTCCTCTTCCCTGGCCTTGCACAGGCCCTGTGCAATGAGGCTCACTGGGGGGAAGCGTACTTCCGCTTGTCCCGCGGCCAGCTGTGCGCAAGGGCATCCGTGCCGAGGGTACCTCGGACAGGGAGTACCAAAGCGGACAATGGGTGGAGTCCGGGGAGGCAACAGGACCACCTGTGCCTGGCCGAACTGCCCCAAATGAGCCGGCTGCGCGGGGAGGGAGTCGCCACTCTCCGCGAGGCGTCGACTGACGAGAGAGCGCATCGGCTGTCTGGTTCAGGACGCCTGGGATGTGTGTGGCTCGCAGGGAGCTGATCACCTGCTGACTCCAGAGGAGGAGGCGTCGGGCGAGTCATGTTAGCTGCTGTGAGTGAAAGAATACGCCACAGCAGCTGTGCTGTCCGACCGGACCAGCACGTGCTTCCCTGCACGAGAGGTAGTAGCCTCCTCAATGCAAGTAGCACAACCAACAACTCTAGGCAGTTGAAATGCCAACGCAGGCGGGGGCCCGTCCACCGCCCCGACACTGCTTGCCCGTTGCACACGGCACCCCAACCTTGCAGGGAGGCATCCCAAAGGGGACCCCTGTCCGCAAGAAGGTCATGGAGACCAGGGGGTTAGGGTGTGTCGGCAGAAAAGCGTGTGACCATACGCCTGCTGCCGGTGTGCCACGCTCTCCAAGGAACTTGACTCTGCAGCCAGTGTTGGAGCGGTCGTATGTGCATCGACCCGAGGGGGACCACCCCCGCCGAGGATGCCATGTATCCCAGGAGCCTCTTGTTACAGGGGGACCGCTGACTGTCTGATCTTCAGGCAGTTCAACACTGATCGGGCGCGCTAGTCAGTCGCGCTGCCTCTGGGAGGCCGCGAGGGTGCGGGCTTCCTCGTCGCGGGTCTCGCGCCCCCCCCCCGGGGGGTGAGCGGGGCCGCTCGTGAGGACAGAGTCGAGTTCCATACCGAGAAAGAGGATGCTCTGCACCGGGGAGAGCTTGCTCTTTTCTCAGTTGACCTGTAGCCCCACCGATCTAGGTGCCGGAGCACCAGGTCCCTGTGTGTACACAACAGATCTCGAGAGTGTGCCAAAACTTGAGCCAGTCGTCGAGATAGTTAGTACCCGCACACCTCCTTCCCTACGGGGAAGGAGGGCGGCTTCCACGACCTTCGTAAAGACTCGTGGAGACAGGGACAGACCGAAGGGGAGGACCCTGTACTGATATGCCCGTCCCTCGAACGCGAACCGTCGGAACGGCCGATGTCGAGGGAGGATCGAGACATGAAGTACGCGTCCTTCAGGTCGATTGCCATGAACCAGTCCTGACACCTGACGGACGTCAGGATGCGCTTCTGCGTGATCAACCTGAAAGGCAGCTATTGTGTAGGTGCCTGTTCAGAACACACAGACCCAAGATAGGGCGCAACCCCCCGCCTTTCTTGGGGACAATGAAGTACAGGCTGTAAAACCCGTTGAACATCTCGGCTGGTGAGACGGGCTCGATCACTCCCTTCACCAGAAGGGTGGCGACCTCGGCCCGAAGTACGGGAACATCCTAGCCTCTGACTGAGGTATATCGGATGCCCTGAAACTTGGCGGGCGTGAGGCGACTGGATCGCGTAGCCGAGACGGATCGTCTTCCCTAGCCAGCCTGACAGTCTGGGAAGCCGGACAGGCTCCCAGAAATGAGACGGGGACTAAAGGTACGATCTTTTTCATCGTCCCCCCGGGGGGTGGTTCGATGGCTAGCAGTACGGATTCCTTGCCGGGGGAGGTCCCCCGGGGAGGAGATCGGCTCTGCTGTTTTTCCTGCCTGGCGACTGCGCAGCTCAACGCACTGTCTGACTGAGAGTGCTGAGGGCTGGTGTTTATACTCGACATTGCGCTTCGCCATGACGCAACGTCGAGTTTGCCGTTCACCGTCGTGCAGAGGGTGAGAGCGGCTGTGGTAACCCAGAGAGAGAGGAAACTCTCCTTTTTGAGAGTAAGTGGGCGCCAGCCCCCCAGAGGGGGCCAGCAGATGGAGGGACGGGGCAGGAACCGTCCCTATCCGACCTACCAGCGCTGTGGCTGGGGTCGGGCCCAATGGTAGCCTCGATCCCCCTGAGGTGATCCCATGACAGCCGCTGCCCGCGGCTGCTGATGGGGCGATGGTCTCCTCTTCGCTGTCTCCTCCAGGTCACTGGAGGGCGTTGAAGAGGACCAGGGCTGCTGGGAAGCAGACAGTGCACGGGACTCGACGGCCGAGGCGGCCGAGTTGCGGCACGGAGGACTGCTTTTTACTGTCGAGAACCCTCCACAGTAACACCAACCAGCCCCCCCTTGCGAGACGGGTACGTCGAGAAAGCGGACCTTCTCAGCGTTACTCATCTGCGCAAGTATCGGCCAGAGGAGTTCCTCATGGACCACAAGTGTGGACATCGTCCGACCCAGGGCCCCCGTGGTCACCTTGGTCGCCCGTAGAGCGAGGTCGGTGACGGCGCGGAGTTCCTGCATAAGCGCTGGGTCGGTCTTACCCTCGTGGAGCTCTCTCAACGCCCTGGCCTGGCAGGAGCCATAGCGTGGAGAGAGGAGGCAGCCTGGTCCGCCGCAATGTAAGCTCTCGACACCAGAGATGCCGAGACACCACATGCTTTGGACGGGAGTCTAGGTCGAGCCCCCCCAGGTGGCCGCCACCTACGGGCACGAGTGCACCGCGGCGGCAACTCCACCTGGGGACACCGACGCATCCTCCAGCTGTCTCAACCTCGAGGGAAGAGAGGGTGACAGAACTTTGTTTGACGTGAAACGTGCCGGAAGGGGCGTTCCAGGTCTTGCAAAGTTCCTCATGCACTTCCGGTAAACACGGCACTGGGGGCGGGCGCGGCTTGGAGCCGCGCTCAAACCCGAGGCGCCATGTAGCCAGCCGCGAACGCCGGGAGAGGCAGTGCGGGCACTGCAACCCAACACTCACGGCGGCCCGGGAAAGCATGGCCGACATCTCGACATCCGCTTTTTCCTGGGCTCGACCCCCCGAGGGAGGGAGCCCGAAGAATCGTCGGAGTCGGATGGCAGTACGTCACCCCCCGATGCTGCAAGAGACCTCTCATCATCACGCATCGTGTCCGAATACGTGATTGAGGAATAAGACGGCGGACCGTCTTTTTTGGGGAACGGTCAGACGAGCGAAACGAGGTGTGAACGGTCCGTGAGCCGTGGCTGGCGGATTATCGCTCACAGTAATCCTCATCTCACCCTCGCTGCTTGCCATAGCGGACGGCAGGGCCGTAGTCCTGCCGCCACGGAACGGGGAGCAAACGAGGTGGTGGCTGAGTCCCGTGGGAACACAGCCACCTGTGACGCAACGTCTGAATCGTCACCGCCCGCAGTGCGGGCAGGACGTATCCACAACGTCTGCCCCAGCGTACTGGAAGCAGGCATTGTGTCCGTCCCCCTCCTCGATGAGTGTGTTGCACCCATGAGAACAGCGGGACAAGCCACGCTGGAGAAATTTGCTCTTTTAGAAAAGGAAATTTGCTCGAACACCTCCGGAACTGCCGAGACGCCCAGGGGAGAGTCACTGCAGGAAGGGACCGTCCGCTGTCCACGTCGTAGATTCCAGCAGAAAGAATGATCACCCAGATCGTAGAGAAGCTCACCAGATGCGTAGGCTCTGAAGAACAAAAGGTGAATGAATGAGCACGCCGGCTTCCCTCTTATACCCGGACATCCGGGGAGGAGCCCGGCATGCAAATTTCATTCGCCAATTTTCATTGGCCTTTTCTAAATACTCAGAAGATGATAGGTTCTCAAGACAAACCCCATTCTGTCGGTTCGACACAACGTCGAGAGACCGACAGAAAGGGAATACAGTGTTTTTTAACCTTAAATTGTGTATACACATTGCATTACATCTAAAACAAACGATAATATTCGTTTTAGCCCTGTCATATCACCCCTTTAAAAGAGCGGGAGAGACACTGTAAATGAGACTTAAAGACTTAAAGGGACAGCGCACCCAATTATGAACATACATTACTTTTTGGGTGAACCACTCGTTTAAGAGAATATACTGTGGAAAAGAAAATCTATTTTACAGACGTGATATGAACCATTATGTTACGAACAAATAAAAATGATACATTGTTTATGTCTTGTAGTAATTTTCCCGCATTCCACAAATTCCAAACGTCCACCGAACGACCTACATAGGCTTCAAAAGAAATATGACATACCTGAGACTAAATACATTCACTATGTTCTAAACACATGCAGCTAGAGAAATCCTTAGTCAAATACTAGTAACACACACATTCTTTTGAACACTTGCAGCTAGTGTTTGCTTGTGTGATGTGGTGACAAAAAGATGAGAGCTGAGCATGCTCCCTATTACTGCGTTTCATTTTATCATTCCATCTTTCGCCAACTGATATGTGCACTTATACACACACACACACACACACACACACACACACACACACACACACACACACACACACACACACACACAAAAGCAGCTGCAAACAAGCAAGAATGCTCATATAGAAATGTGAGGAGAGACGAGCAAATCCCAGTGCGACCCGCTCACATGAGCTCTATCAACAAGAATCTCTAGCCCCTGGACAAATAAAACAGACAAAAAATACAATAAAAATATACAAATATGAACAGACGGACTTGTACAAATATGCTGACAGTTATGGCTAAAAACAACAACCCTTAAGTAATAAACAAAACCTATGTCACTGTATGTAGGTCCATATAGATTTGTTTGGGTCTGCCTACAGGGGGAACAACGATGACGATAAGTTCAAAGTCCAATCTTTGCTTGTGGTTTTATGCTTCTGATCAACAATTTTCATTTTAGACTAGCAAATTTTTTATCGTCATCATTATGAATCTCAAAAGGCTGCATACTCTCTAGTGTGCTTCTTGTTATTAATGGGGGAGGAGTGTGGAATTGATTATCCTCATTTCTGTCATTTTGTCAGTGGCTGTTTGCTATGTTGCAGCATGGGATGCATTAAAGTGTTGAATTAAAACATATACTGTATTATGTGATAAATAATATGTTTATTTAATAATAATAGCAAGGCTAACATATCTGCTTTGTCTTACATACAGTGACAATCATCCTATTCATAGAGATACAGACCATCAAAAAGCCTTACCATCACATGCCAAAAATATAAGATTTTGTTATGTTGATATACTGTATGAATCGTTGTGTTGATATACTGTATGAGTACAGAAAAAGACCACTTTAGTTGCCATTGGTTGCCATTTTGTCTAATCCTCATATGTCTTATCTGGGAGGAAAATGTCAGGGCGATATCCTGCATGTACCAGCTAAAAAGCTTGGCTTTGACTCATTAAAATGATTGACAGCTTTCGGAGTCCATTTCTGCGTTACCTAAGAACAGCAAGTACCTGATATACAGTAGCCTCAACCCCCCATAAACACATGTATTGGATTTGAAGGTGTCAATGATTAACATACCGTAATAGGTCGTGTTGCTCATCCTAGATAGTGGGTAGGAGGGTTTCCACAAAGTTAGTCTTTTAACAACTAGGCTTGCGGGAAATAAAAACTTGGTTGGTTACATTTCAACGGGCATACACAAGAACTTTCAGGAGATCTCAAATGTTTTGGCGGAGAGAGCTGCAGCCTGCTTTGACCTCACACAGATGTGTGTACTCTGTTTCCTTGCTTAAATAGTTGAAGTCTTTAAGTAATGCTATTTACTCCTTTTTAGACACAAATTGCTTTTGGAAAGTGCAAATGCCTATTTAATAAATTGGAATTCTTAGACACATGTTTTAATGCTTCTTGAAAACGAGGCTTCTAATTCCTACAAATGTAAAAGTGGGAAACCAGTCTCTTTTTTGACCCACTGCTCACAAGCTTTGGCTTTTCCTTCTACAGCAGACCAGCAGCATTGTGCTGTTCTTTGATCTGCCCACTTCATCTGTCTCTTTTCTTCTCTTTCCTTCATCTTGGCTATTCTCATTTTTCCAAAGGCTGGGAGCTTCCAAAAGTGAATCTTTTAGATTAGAGGCATGAGAATGTTTGAGAGGTAAAAGCTTGGAAAAACAGACTGAGAGTTTTAATGGAATCTTCTCTAACACCTGGCACCATTTCATTTGCAACTTGAACTTGAAGTGCCCTTTGTTATCAGTAAATGGCATGTGCTGCGTATTTTTCTTCATAGGATGCCAGGAAATTTGATAACAAACCTAATGGAAAAAGAGCACTGAACATATCTGGAAAAATATTTGATATGTTAACAATTGATAGGATTGTAACAATCAACGTTGGTCTATCCATTGCTTCAATAAATCGTCACTGCCTCTGTTGTGGATCAAACTGCAGAGGATCATTTTCGGTCTTAGCATTTTTGGCATGCTTTCCACACTGTAAAAAACAACCAATGGGATATACTTAATTTTTGTGTTATTTGTGCAAGTTTTTGCACACAGTTTTTTTTAAAGTAAATTTGCTTTAAAAACGTGTGCAAAAACTTAAAAAAATTGCAAAAGTAAAATTTACTTTAAAAAACTGTGAGGAAATTTTTTTTACAACATTTTTTAAAGCTGCCATAACACGCACAGTTTCTGCCAATCTCATATTAATCTTGAGTATCTAAAGAGTATTACTGCATACTTTGTATCTTCGGAGAGTATTTAGTTTGATAACATTTATAAAAGATAGATATACAGCTGTACGATTATTTCCGGAAAAATACGACCTCCTGGGGGTGTGCGAGCACACAATACATCATCGCAATACATTATCCCTACATAACTATTGATTCACTATAAGTTCGTGTTGTTTACATTATGCACTTACGCGCCGAGTGACAACAAAACACAGACATATGACTTAGTTTCACTTACCGCATGTGGTTCATGTCCGGTCTCTTTTAGCGCTGGGACCGCACCATCTATCAGTTTCAAAAGATCTCCAAATCCAGCGTTATATCCACCGTTTATATAACATCCATCACTGAAATGCCGTAAACAAACAAACACACTTCGACTTCTCTCTCTATCGCAAGGGTAACGAGCTGCAGCTGTAGGCCCACAGCGCAGCCAATCTTGATGCAACGTTGCCGACGTGTTCCTCGCTTGTCGGTTGACGCGTGAGCAGGCTATTTCTTTCGCCTTGCCGTGGGCGTGCTTTTCCGGGAGAATTGCCCAATAAGGGACTAAGAAGAGTTGTTACAAAATGGATTTTCATGTTCTAAAAAAACTTTCCGAAACCTATATGAACGCTGGGGGAGTGTATCGAGCACAGAAATATACGTAATACGTCCAATTCGTTTTTTGACAAGTTGACTATGTCAAGCATGAGAAGCCAGCACGTTTAACATTGTAAAAAAGTCAGAATGCATTCAACACCGTTGCATGGCTCCTTTAAAGGGGTAATTTTACACGGCTCAAACGAATATTATTGTTTGCTTTAGATGTATTACAATGTGTATACACGATTTAAGGTTAAAAAAACGCTGTATTTTCCACATACCGTGCATGTTTGTATCTCCTCTTAGCCCCGCCTCTCTGAAACGCGAGGATATTTTACAAAGCTCATCGCTCGGAAAAGCGAGGTGTGCTATGATTGGCCAGTTCACTACTGCGTAGTGATTGGTGGAATACTGCAATTGTGTGACGGAAATGTAACACCACTTACCATATTCGGAACATCAGGTTTCAAAGCAATTGTGCTGACAGGTACGCCCACATTACTTGCGTGTAGATTTGAGCGGTTTTAGTCAAATCTCCACGAGCTGACGTCAAGTTGTGGGGGTGTGATTAAACGAGGCGTTTCAGGCAGGTCTGGGTGAGCATTCGCTTCTAGATAAAATACATCTTTTGTTCCGACACTTAAATTTTTGCAATTTCACGTGTCTAATACATGCATGGGCAACTTATAACACACAAAAGACAAAGAAAAACACGTACTTCCGGCAAATGACTCCTTTAAGTATAATGAAGACCAAAAAATTAAGTAAATCCTACTAGTTGTTTTTTACAGTGGTAAAAATAACCCTTAAACAAGATACAGTCATTTAAGAAGCAAAATAAAAAAACGGATAAATTGACCAAATCCCAGGAAAATGTATCTTGTTAAAATTAAGGACTGATATTTTTTAGAAAACAAGACAATATCAAGCTTCAATCTTTGCTTTTTACCAATAGTCCCCCGGCTATCACTTACTTAAAAGATGTTATGGTCAAGTGATTTTGACGCAATCACAGTTGCTTTCAGAATTCAAAGCAAAGGACTTTTTAATCTCTCAAGACTGAGGAAAAATAAAATACACAGAGAGAAAGAAAAAAATGGAAGGCCATTTAAAATGCAAAACACCTCCAGCTCTTTCTGGGAGGAAATAACACAAGGTTCTCAAGGTCACATTTATGTAGTCAAGTCAGTCTCTAAGGAACTGTGGGCAAGGCTCCTATTCCATTTCCGCTGATGGTGAAACATAACATCTGATCATTATGTCTCTGAAGGACAAAATAAACCCCACTATAGACGGTCCCATTTAAGCAAACAAATTTTAAGTAAACTAATTTAGTCTTTTAAATTAATCTTTTAATCCTGGATAAAGGTGAATCATGCATGTAAATCATGCATGCTGATCTTGAAACAGGAAAATGCACAGAACCATGACTGGGATACAAAACATAAATATGATTAAAACTGTTAATTGTGAAATGATTTTAAAAAGGAGGAATGTGGTTCTGATAATTTATGGCATTAAAATATTTAGTGGAAGATTTCATTTTCCCTGCTGTAATCAGCAAGAAAAATGTAAATGTTTGCATGGCATTGTCAGAAATTGACAATTAAACAGCATGTTCAAACCATAGGAAGCCATCTGTTTCTAATTTAACAGTTACAGTACATGTTGCTTTAAATAGAACCTGTCTTCTAGTTTCTAAATTGTAGCAGCTATCTTTGCACGTTGCTGAACTTTAAATGAGTATTGGGTTATTTCAGGTATTTAAGGAGGTGCTGGTCAATCAGTATGGTGAAGCTGCTAAGCACCAGCATTCAAAACACAATATTTGCTGTTTAAAACATCATGGGTTGATTATGTAAGAGGGGCAATACTTTAATACTTATAATGGATTATAACTAAAAAGACTTCAGGCAAATGCCAACCTGAATGGTTTGTTAAAGGTCTAATATGTAATATTTTTGAGGATCTATTGACAGAAATGCAATATACATAACTAGGTCTTCAAAAGACCTTACATAATGAAACTTTTTTTTAACTTAGAATGAGCTATTTCTATCTACATACACCGCGATTCCCCTTGCATGAAATTCACCATGTTGTTTCTACAGTAGCCCTCGCCTAAACGGACAAACTGCACAGAGCGCGTTTCGTAAATTCGTTATCTCCTTCTGCAAAGAAGCGAAAACGTGATGACATCTTAGTTCTGTGCAGCCAGCCACCATAGTGCTTCGAAAGGGATGGGTGGAGTGCAATTCGCAACCTCGCCACTAGATGCCACTAAAATCTCCACATTGCTCCTTTAAATCAAAGCATCCTAATTAAGACAAAACAACCTCAAACTATATGGTCTATTTAGAAAATGTGATTTAATTTTGAAAAACAAGCCTGCAGTGGTATAAGTTGTCATGATTTAATTTTAGTTAGTAAAACATTAAAGGAGTAGTTCACTTTAAATTAAGCCCTCGTTGACTTTCCATAGTAGGAATAAAAATGTAAGTGAAATATTACTTTAAATTTCATTATTCATTTTCTATTTCATAACCAGAAATATTTCTTGATTTGTGCCATAAGCGGACCATATAGGGGAGAAAACAAAGACACACGGACGTTTACTAAATAGCCTCACACCATTAAGATACATACAACTACTAAGCTAACAATAAACCACAACCTTACAGAAAGCATTTCAATTTTTCAAAAATATTCTGAAAACTGCTAGGCATATATTTATCCACAAAGTATTGTAAATAAAGTACACACATACACACACTTATACACTTACGACTACACATCCACAATCCCAAATGGGGAAAACTAATTAATTCCACATAAGCCCAGAACAAGTGGTTGGGAATTTATTCAGTATATTTGTTCTCACACAGACATAAACACATCCCCCTGTTTGTGGCTGGAGTTCAGTTACCGGTCACTCCAACAGGAAGCATCTGGGACTCCTAGAATCTTCCATATTGTAAATTCTGTGATACCATTTTAAAAGACCAAAGCAGAGCTGCAGGCAAAGCAGTACATTATAACCATCTTTCTTTTTAATCGCTCTTTCAGTCTGTCTCAAATCATTTCATTTTGATCAGAGATGCTCTCTGAAGCAATTTCAGTTATCCACTCATGTCACTGCCTCATGTCATTTTCACTCTTCCTTTTCTTCGTGTCAGATATAGGTTGGATGTGGGCTTTATTTCAGACAGGAAAGATTTGTTATCTAACTAGGGCAGCTGGGTGGTTAGGCCCAGAGGAAAATCACTCAAAACGCAGTGGTAGCATATTGTACTTTCTCTGAGGTGATTATCAACAGAAAACTCCTACTTATCCGTGAAGGGCTACAAAATAAAAACCACATTTGTTGTCCTAAACTACAGCTTGAATTTTGTCTACTGGGATCTTACTGTTGGATCGTGAGAAAGGGCACAAGTTGTAAAGCTAGGATGTGGCCGAATTTATGAGCAGCATAAAAACATCTTCCTCCTTCCTTTAGTATCAACAGTATTTTAATGTAGACTTCCCTTGTCTCCAGAAAATTTCTGACCAGTAAAAACACGATAAAAAATACTGTGCCCTTCCTGCCGGAGTTCTGTGGACACTAAACGCTTGTTTCTAACTCAAGTGGAAACATTTATCAAGCTTGAAATTAAACAGATAATCCCTTCAAAATGTACAACACTAAAGGCCAGAAAGCCAGAAAATAAGAAGAAACCTCTACATTGTTGAAATCTCAGACAAACAGTTCAGATTTAGGTGCATAAATATTTGTTATAGAAAAAATAAATTAATGTACAACTTCACTTCTTATTCTTATTTTCATTTTAAAACTAAAATTCATGAGACTATTTTTGATTTTTTTTTAGTATTTATTTCTTATTATTTAAATATCCTTGTTAATATTTTGCAGTATGTCTGAGCTGCTTTGCATGTAATAAAAGTGGATTCTTAATATCAATCTGAAATGAATAAACATAATCAGAATATGACAAAATTCTGATTTGTACTATCAACATTTTCCTGTGCATGTAAACAAAGTCATTCTAAAAATGAAGCATTGCCTTAGTAGGATGAAGATGAAAGGATACCAACAGGAATAAGCTGCAAAAGTGTTTGTACCATCTGGACAGTTGTAAATGTGTATGCCCATCACTTAGGATTAGTGTCTAATCAGTTTCAGTACAGATGTCCTCTGCATTGACACGACTCTCAGTCAATCTTTCTGCTTTGATGCAACTGAACTCTCATCACCTCTGAACCATCAATGCAGTGCAAAATACCACACTGCAGACAGCAACAACATGCAACACAAGCTAGCGCTAATAAACACATAATTATTAACAACATCATGCCCCAGAACACTCACAATAGTGTAATTGTCAAAAAGATTTATTATCTAATGAAATAAACAGTATTCCTGCTATTCATTATTTTAACGTTAAACCATTTGTTTGTTGATATGCTGAAAAATGAAAGGGCTGAAAAATGCAGAGGTGTCTCGCTACAGCCTGCAGTGGACACAAAATGGGAAAAGGTTTTGCTATGGTAAACTAATGAGAATAAGAAAGATAAGGATGTGGCAAGCAAACTGTAAGTTATTTCCACTATCTTTAAAGATGATAATCCTATTTTTCTCAACCGCCAAGCATGCAATTTTTTAGCCCATATGAAATCATTAAACAAGCCTATAGCAGTTTATATCATGGATTATATCATGCATGGTAAAGGTAGATCAATTGATTTAAAATTTTACTAAGGCTAAGATTAATCACATTTCTGTTTAGCCCGAAGCTAACTTTAATGACTAATTCTTCAAATAATTAATCAGTTCATTTCAACTAATGACTTAAAGATGCAACACCCAAAATTACATCATCAGTAAGTATGTACAGTAAACTGCTCTTTATACAATATAAGTGAATCTGTAAAAAGTACCAAAAAGCACCCTAAAAGCATTATTAATATAGTTATTTTTTAAGGTCATATAATAGCCTTGGCCCCCATCACTTGGTTTCAGACATCAGTTGCATTCACTTTATAAAAAGAGGTACATGGTCAATCTGCTCTAATCAAATCGATAAAAAAACGATACATTTATGACATAACTTTCCACTAAATATATTATATTAGAAGCATATAAACTGTCAACAGTATTATCAAAGCAGCAGGGCATCAAGAAAAAACTAAATAGAAAACAGCTGTAAGACAAAACAATGCAACACAGCAACAGATATTCCTTGTTCATATTAATGCAACACCATATGACTGACAAATCTACTTGGCAAGTGGCAAAATGACAGACAAGAATGTATAAACGTGACAAGGTGAGCTTTATAACATCTGTAAAAGAGCTTTTCAAATCTTCTTCTTGCTTCCAGAACATTTGTCTTTTTTCGCTATTCATACAACAAAGACGCAGGACAACGAAATATAGAGAAAAGCCCAGTGTCACACATTCCATTAATAAACAAAGGAGTACTTCTCTACATATGACCTACATCTCTGACGCCAATACACACCCAATGCTCTGGATGAATAATATACCGTAGCTTTACCAGGGATGTATTTACAACCAGCATTTGAACGTGGATATACTAAAAAGTCAAAATATGTAAAAGGTTCTTGTGAATGTATTCTTTATTCATTCCTTCTCTGTCTGTTGCATTATCCCTGTGCTGGAGACTGCTGATGTCATTGCATATTTGCAACTTCAAAGATGGCAACAGACAAGCCCACGTCTTTTCAGGATTTCACAGTACGTGACAGATCATATCTATAAAGACATGGATATCCAGTCCAGGTAAACATGAATAAAGGTGTGGTATGTGAACAAAGAATGTACAAAAAATATTTAATAACAATTTCTGAATTGGAGATTTGGAAGTGACTTAATATCTTAGATTATGTCTTTCTGCTCTAAGGAGTAAATCTTTACAGCATGTCTACTTTCATAAATTCCACTGTTTTCGTAAAATAATATTGAATATGACTATGGCTGGACAGTTGTACAAGTGTTTTTTTTAAGGCCAAAATACACATAAACCAGACCAAACTTCAGACAAAAACATGGAAAAGCAGACACTACAGAAATTATTG
The DNA here is from genome assembly GCF_024868665.1 of Triplophysa rosa. NCBI lineage: Eukaryota > Metazoa > Chordata > Actinopteri > Cypriniformes > Nemacheilidae > Triplophysa > Triplophysa rosa. The sequence goes on along the minus strand of NC_079896.1, from coordinate 9,357,918 downwards.
GCTTTGAGGTGAAAAGCTTTTAACTTCTTTATTCGGCATCTGTGTGTTTCTTTAGACTGAAAATAAATAAATGGGAGGAAAGACAAAACATCTGCACCTCAAAGCTCATGCGTTTCAACTTATAATGTGAATTAGGCTTTCATCTCTAACTGTTTAGATGAATCGCAGGTTACTTAATTGAATTGGACATTTTATGGAGAATTCAAGCAAAAAGACACACATCAAGACAAGCATTTGTCTTTGAACATGCACAGAAAGTTTGTGAGTGCATATTAAAGCATGCAAGTGCTCACATTCTTGATGTTGTGATATAGCGGGTGATTTGCTGATATGGAGAAAGTTTATCTACATTCCTTTGCTCGATAAAGCCCATTTGTTCTGCCCCCACTAAAAGACAGTTGGATGAGAACTTGTTTAACATTAAACGGGTCATATGACACGGCTAAAACAAATATCGTTTGTTTTAGATGTAATGCAATGTGTATACACGATTTAAGGTTTAAAAACGCTGTATTTTCCACATAAGTGCATGTTTGTATCTCCTCTTTGCCCCGCCTCTCTGAAACGCGCAGATTTTTAACAAAGCTCATCGCTCTGAAAAGCGAGGTGTGCTATGATTGGCCAGTTAACTAGTGCGTAGTAATTGGTCGAATACTGCAAGCGTGTGACGGAAATGTAACGCCTCTTACCATATTTGGAACATCAGGTTCCAAAGCAATTGTACTGACAGGTACGCCCACCTTACTTGCGTATACATTTGGGCGGTCTTAGTCAAATCATACCACGAACTGACGTGGATTTGTGGGGGTGTGGTTACACGAGACGTTTCAGGCAGGTCTGGGTGAGCATTCGCTTTTAGATAGAACGCATCTTTTGTTCTGACACTTAATACATGCATGGGCAACTTATAACACACCAAAGACACAGAAAAACACGTATTCACGCCATATGACCCCTTAAAAAAATTCCAATTCCACACAATAACCATCTCTCTCTCAGCTGCACTCCAGAGTCAGCTCGGAATCTAAAACATTTCTGTGTGCTTGTTTCATAGATGACTTTATATATTTACCGTGTAATAACTAACTAATTGTATTAATACAGCTCAAACTTGTTTTTGAGAATTCCAAGTTTCCATTTGTTTATAACAAGGAAATGACATTTACTGAGCAAGCAATATCCAAAAACAAATCACTTGTCAAGATGTTTTCCTTTCACCTCTCAAAGAAATCATGTGCTCACATTGTCCCTCTCTAATGTTTTTACCCTATGCTTATACGAGGAAGAAATCTAAAGGGCAGGGGCGACATGCAAATTATGTTAGCTATTGTTTCCATCTCCGTTCTGTGAAAAATGTCCTTCTGCAGAAAACAATGGACAAGGAATCGCCCCCACAGAGCCTCACATGCACAACCCCAAGAGACCTCGCTATGCCAAATTCCATAACCTCCACAACAAGGCTCTCTCATGCCCAACACATCCAAGAAACGAAGAAACTTTCCCCACACAATCAAACCATTTTGGTAGAACATCATTAGTCAAAAGACTGAAAACTTATCTGGCAGATTCAAAGTTCCCTAAAATGTCCTTATAGTCACTGTTTCCACTAAGGTCCTGTCTCAGAGCTCCACTTGGAGGCCATGTAATTACAGTTAGTGCTGCAACAAGACCCACATGACATGAAGCATGTCTATTTATCTCTCTAGAAAATGCTTTGCAAACACAACATTCTGCTATGTAATGCTATGACTTGAAGTTGTAAGAAATGTTACTGTAATTGTCCATATAACATATGTATATATACCGTATAACAAAATACAATTTTGTTTATAGTGAACATAAAATACAAATAGTATACGCTACAATTCAAAAGTTTAGGGTCACTTATTTATTCCTTTATCCATTATTTATTAATATTTTTCCACATTTTAGAGTAAACTCATCAAAAAATTACAAATTACATTACAAATGTTTTCACTTTATGGGAATTATGTTTTATTATTTATATTTAAAATATTTTTTTAATTATATTTTAACATTTTTAAAGTAGCTGGTATTCCAAACAATTTGTAAAAATGTACTTTATCGAGTCTCACCCTGTTGTGTTGTAGGAGTTCCCATTTATTTTGGGTTCTTATTGTCTAACTTACTATTATCTTAAATTCTTAATTTTTCTCCAAATCATGCATTTCAAAAACTTTTTAATAAAATTGTAGTTTAATGAAAGAAATTAATATATCGGTATTTTTGTCTAAAATAATTATTTTGAACATTGGAGAATTCAGATTAAAAGTTTTTAAGATCCAAGAAGCTATTCAGTCAAGTGAACTTCAGTGTAAAAAATCAACAAAAAGTATACATATACTTATACATATACAGGCCTAAACAAATAATGAATTATATTTGATCATTCTTAATCCAGTAACATGAATGAATGTATTAATGTAACACATTACGCTGTACATACTGCATATTATATTATACTGTACACATTTTAAACAAATAGGAGTTCAGAACTTCTGGGTGGCCCTTGGGTCACATGCTTACTGTATCTCAGCATTCCTGAGAACATCAAACAATCTATAAGCTCAAAGGGAGACAGTCCTGAGATAACGCTGTGTAAACGAACAGGTGAATACATAATGTATTCATACAACATACTTTTCAATGCATATCAGCTTTGTATACCATACATTGATTCACTATGGCCGGAAGCAAACCATGTTAGTCAAAGTGACGTGTGGTATATTTCAGAACGCCTTAAGAAAGCCACCTGACAGTGGTATGCGCTAATACACGTACATTGCCCAGACTACTGTCAATTTTTAAGGCTGAAGGCGAGCAATACACACGAATCTTAGAAGACCACAGAGCGATTTACCAGATGAGCTCACCACCTCTGGATGATTCAAAATAAGCCGACCACCATCGCAGGTTCCTCGCGGCGCAAACCATCAAAACAAACGCGCGAACCAAACAGCGCAGCGTCATGAGCGCAATGCTGCACTACGACACGATCAAACGCAGCGCTATCTGCCCGCGTGTCGCGCATCTCTGCCAGACTGACACACAGCAGCAACAACAACCAGCTGGTCGACATTACTCCAACCCAGCAGGGAGGTGAACCGAAACATGGCACAGCAGTGCGCGAAATCAGATGGTAAATCTGTGCTATGAAGAGGGGAGATTGCATCTTCTACTAGACAGCATTTGCCTATTACGCTCAAAAATGCTGTTAATGTAGGCAGCTTGGCTAAAAACCTGCCACATAATGATGAAGATCAAAGAGCCAGGTCTGCAATGAGTGATATGGTGTGTTGGCGAGCAAAAGTGTGTGAGGAGGGAGCGAAATAACGTTCTGGACTACCAAATAAAATCCGAGCTATATTGATATATTACCTGAAGAACAGCAAATAATACATTACAGTTGCAAAATAGAAATAAATAAGGGTTAGGGTGGGTGTGTTGCATATTGCAAAGGTAAACAAGAGGTAAAAAGTTAAATAATAGAGCTGACAGAGGTGTAATGTAGTATCTCACATCACTTACCTCAGTCACTGAGGACCCCTTATTTTTGGGCACTGCAGAGGCGAGACAGACCTTCAATGAAATCCAGCACTGGGAGGCAGCTGCGACAGCGGTAGAGGCACTCCTCACTCCCCTTCACACGCACGCACGCGCGCGCACACACACGCACGCACGCACGCACACGCGCACACACACACACACACACACACACAGTCTGTGATACTGTTGTTATTGAGGTTTGTGGAAGGGGACGGCAGCAGGCTCTCATAACACAAGCGCTATACTGTGAGCCTGAACACACCCCCTCCCTCAGCTCTCATCCAATGGCAGTCACAGGGTTAGATGCACATATACACACAGACAGCCAACACACCTCATCCAGCTTCCCCATCACTTTCAGAATTTCTTTGCAATGCAGACAATCAAGAAATAACATTAAAATTGAGCTCTGCTTCATGAATTGCGTGTTATTTAGCAGGTGTGTATAGTGTGCAATTTGGCTGGTGTAACTCTTGACAGTATATGTCACAGACAATGAGGCAGGTTGAGGTTTTGTGTGCTAAAGGAGGCTGCTGTGCTGATTTAAAAAACAGCACACAGCTGGGGTCGAAAAAGAGCAGTACATACCTCTCATTCCTTTTGTGCGCTGGTCTATTTCTTCACATTTCCAGACTCGTGATGTTCAATCCCGGCTTGTTTTGCATTTGAGGGTAAATGCCGGAGGATTGGATAGTTTACCCAGAAATTTTAATTCTTGTGTTATTTACTCACCCTCAAAACAGACCACACTCGTATGCCTTTCTTCCATTGATCACAAGTGAGATCAGCATGTAGCCAGGTGAGCCGTTCAAACGCATCTGTAACATACTATACAGTAAAATACTATACATAAACAGCATGTACAAAAAAGCTACAGTAGGCTATATGAGATTCTTCAGAAAATATATTTTAAATTATTTAAATATTTACAGATGCAGTTGGCCTCACGTATTTTATTTGTGACACCACAGGACAATGTTCCAACAAAAAGAAAATGAAACAAGACATTTAAATTGCAAATGATAATACAGCATCTAAAATATATACTCACCCAAAACAATTATATGGATTTTGACCTAAAATTATGATTTCGTCAAAAAAAATGTCCGTGCCATTTGCCAAATAACCACATTTAATTTTATTATTTGTACCATAATAATCGTACGTTGTTCTTGATGTCCATCTGCTGGTGAAGGTTGGAAGTGAACTTTTTAGGACAAATTAAGAAAAAAACATCCTAGTATGAAATTATATTTTCACGTATTTTACGTATTATATTTTCACGTATTGTTTGCTTGTTTTTCAAAAATATATATTTTTAGTTTTTTTATTTTCTGAGGCAGCCTACACGAGAAAACATTGATTTTTTAACGATTTACTACTTTTGTTATTCTATTATTGTTTAAATTTATCTAATGTTGTTTATTGTAACGCCGAAAATACCCCTTAGATAGACATACTACTGATAACGATCTATAAACCTGAATATAACTGTTCTAACAGCAACATTTTGTGTGGGCTGGGCAGCAGGTCACATAGCAAAATGGGTAGTCTAAAATAATGCCTGACAAACGAAATACATTTTTATTCATAATTTTAAGAACCCTGTATTGTTAGAAACAAAAACGCATCCAATCGTTAAAAATGGGCGCTTTTTCGTTAATCTCAAGCAGTTTATTCAACCATCTTATTTTATTCAGGCAGTGGCGGAGGAGCCTCACTAGTCGAAAAAGCGCCAAGTTCCACAGTAAACGGGCTTGTCAGATTGTTTACCTTTGATACGAAAGTGCGTATTTTGGATATATTTTTTGCGAAAATGTAATTTCTTCCGAATAAATCCAAATAGGTAACGTTAAGACCTTCCAATATAGTTGAATTTCTTGTTAGGTAACGTTAGAGCTTGTAGAATAAGCCGGCGGCGGCGTGCAGGTTTGTGTGGGTTGGGCGGATACTCGGTTAACATTAGCCGTACTGCGATACATGTGTAATAAGCACACATTTAAAAATGCAGATACATCTGCAAGTCTAGAGACGATGTAATGTAAAGTTAATTAGGCTAGTTAATTATATGTTCGAGTAAACGGTGGATAGCAGAAAATGTTCCCTGTAACGTTACTTAAGTTACTATGGCGCACGAGATTCACACGCGGTTGGTAGTTATGTTGGCGCGAAAGTGTAAATGGTAACTTCGCTTTGACATTGGCTGAAGTGTTTTTTATGTTTTGTTCAGTGAGTGGTTAAAATGTCCGAAGTGCAGTGTGAAGGTGGTGGGGTGGCTGCCGCAAGCAGTCCAGGGAAGAAAAGCAAACTCTCTCTGAAGTTCTTCCAGAAGAAGGACACCAAACGGGCCCTGGACTTCGAGACCCCAGCGGAGGAAAACAGCGCCGCTGAACCAGAAGAGGCTACGAAGTACGTAATGCATTATAGCGGTTATCAAACACAGGTTATCTTAAAGAAGGTGATGTGTTTTTGTAATTGTTCCCTCTTTTAGTCATGAACAGGTCGCGCTTACGTCTTGCCCTCCAATTCCTCTAACATGTGAGAAGCGAGAGTGCCTGGTCCCTTTTGTTGGTCTTAATAATTTAGGGAACACCTGCTATCTGAACAGCATCCTTCAGGTATGTGTCTGCCATGTCATCAGCTTACCTACAGTTCATGTATTTTTCATGACACTCAGGTCTTAATAATTGCATATTCATGTTACATTCGGGCTGAGTTTGTCTTTGTTATAAATTTCAGGTCTTGTATTACTGCCCTGGTTTCAAAGAGGCCATCAGATCTTTATGTGATTTGGCTAAACTGAAAGACAAACAAGAAGATGGTGTCAAAAATGAGGTTGGTCTTCATTTTCACTTTTCATTTGCATTGTTTGTACCGTACATCACAATACTTCCTTGTACTCTCTATAGCTTAAAGATGCGTACTGTAATCTCCTGCATTGTAACATTCCTATTTTGATAGTCATATTGAATAAAAGCATTTGCTAGTTAATTAAATGGAAACGATTCAACTTCCTTGAAGATTTGCTTAGTAAACTTTTTTCTTTTTGTGGGTAATCAGGAGAACTGTAGAGAGAACATACCTGCTCATATGGAGTTGCTGGGCAGTTTCCACAGCCTCATCTCATCTGTGGAACAGCTACAGTCCAGCTTTCTCCTTAACCCAGAAAAATACAGCGACGAAGAGCTGGCCACACCACCCCGCAGGCTGCTTAACACTCTCAGGTAATGCTGCAGACCAGAATGATACCCAATAAAAGTTTTTTTTAAATATTTTAAAGATTTTTTTTATATATTCAGCAAATCTGCTTAATTCCCCTCTGCAGGCAGCTAAATCCTATGTACGAGGGCTACCTGCAGCACGATGCACAGGAAGTACTGCAGTGCATCCTTGCAAACATCCAGGAAGCCTGTGACACCATTAAAAAAGATCAAGGAGACCAAAAAGATGCCACTGAGAGCAACGGAACTGGTGAGTCCACCCACGAGGAGGACGGGAACGCTGATGGTCAGCTGAGTGGAAAGAGAAAGAGTGACACAGAAGCGGGCAATGCTAAAAAGAAGCCAAAGTCTCGGAGCAAGTCCAAGAAAAGCGCGGAAAGCGCGCCTATGACCCGATCGAAACGAAAGTCCTCCAGTGATATAACCACAGAGAGTTCTCTTACCGACCAGAAAGATGCAGATGAGCAAAGGGAAAAAGAGCAAGAGAATGAGAGAGGGAGCACGGCAGAGGAAGAGAAGATCGACAGTTCCCCTAAAGAGGTAGGCAAGAGGACAAGGAAAGGGAAGCTTGGCTGGTTGAAGCCATCTGGGAAGCAGCCCAGCATCTTCTCAAAGTTCCGCAGCATGGGACGAATTACTTCACATGTTGGAGGGAAAGAGGAGAGCAAAGAGAAATTGAACTGTAGTGCTCAAGAGAAGCAGAAGAAGGATACAATAAAAACTGGGAGGACAGCTCAGGAAATTCAAGTTCTGGAAAAGAAAGAGGGTAAGTATTGAATTTGAATAGTGTGTAAAATACATAAATCATATGTAATTATGTTTATATTACAACGCAGTAATTGTTGTAAATAGTTAATTTACTAAATCTTTAGTTGGTTTAATAGTTTCATTTAGTAGTAATAGTTTCATTTAGTAGTAATAGTTCCTCATTTCATCTTGTGCAAACAGAGCGATCAGGCCTAGATGTGCTGAAGTGGATGTTCCAGGGTCAGCTGGTGCTGCGGACACGGTGCCTGGAATGTGAGTGTTACACAGAGAGAAGGGAGGACTTTCAAGACATCAGCGTGCCTGTGCAGGAGGACGAGACCAGCTGCTCTGACTCCAGTTCTGAGAGTGAGTACATTTAATATAAAAACACATACAGACAGATGAATTAAAAACAGATTTAAATATACTCAATCAACACTTCTTAGACACATCTTAGATGCTTAAAACTGCATTCTTGTTCTTCAGTTTCTCCAGATCCCAAGCCCGAGCTGAAAACTCTGAAGTGGGCCATTTCTCAGTTTGCCTCTGTGGAGCGAATTGTGGGTCAGGATAAATATTTCTGTGAGAACTGTCATCACTACACAGAAGCTGAGAGAAGTCTTCTGTTTGACAAAACCCCAGAAGTTGTCACAATCCATTTGAAATGCTTTGCTGCCAATGGCTCAGAGTAGGTATCCTTTGTTGGTTTTGGTGCTCAGCAGGTTTGAAAAGTTGTTTTACCGAAACATGTCCAGGTCACGTGTGAAGTGCAAAATGATCTAAAGTGTGACTTGATTTTGAGGTGACCTGGTCATGTTTTTTTAAGCCCAATACTGGTATTAAATTAGCTTGACATGTGTTGACTTAACCAAGTATGTGTAGTAGTTTATCCAACAGTTCCTATCCAACTCTTATTTTGCACAGGATGGACCCATATGCCGGCCTTTCTAAGGTGAACACGCCTCTGCAGACTCCTCTTAGACTCTCACTTCACGAGTGGTGCATTCAACCCGATTCTCCAGACCAGAGCCATCAGTACGAGCTCTTTGCTGTGGTCATGCACAGCGGAGTAACTATCAGCAGCGGCCATTATACCACTTACATCCGTATGATGGATCTCCATCAAACCAATCTCAAGCCGCAGCCTCAGGATGAAGAAAATGAGCAAGAGGAAACTAAACATCAGAAGACAGATGAGGTACCTCAGACTGACTATGATGATGGAGAGGTGTCTTTTAGCTTGTCTGGCAGGGGAAAAAACGTGACAAACCGGGCCAGCGTCACGAGGATGTCCAGCAAAGCAGGCAGCAAGAGGTGCTCAGAGGGTGTTGGGCTCCTAGGAGGACAGAGGAGCATCACCAGTTACGAGTTAGGCAACAGCAAGCAGACCAATCCTGATAAGGCTTCCAGCTTGACCAGTCGTGCCTCCAGTACTGTACTTCAGAACGCTGGAGTGAAGAAAGAAATGGAGGAAGAGGGAGTTGATGCTTTGGGTGAGGGGACTCAGGTAAGCTTTGACTCGGCTCTGCGGAACCTTTTGGACTTTGAGGGAAAGTGGATGTTGTTTGATGACTCTGAAGTGAGACTATTTGAAGAGGAGTACTTTCTCCGAGCTTGTTCCTCCGAGACGTGCTCCACCTCTACACCATACCTGCTCTTCTACAAAAGAGTCTCTCAGCCATAACAGGCCATTGGATATGGACAGGAATTGTGGCATTACACTGGTCCATTCAGATCTGTGGTTTTACTGTTAGGATGTAGACAATAAAGTATTTTTGCTGATTATTAGACAAGTTAGGATATTACGTATGCTTGTGTAACAGATGTCAGTCAGTGTAAAAGCAGAGCAAAGCTGCGTTTGTTACCATTTATATATGTATGAGTTTTGTCTCACTATTTTTGTACTTTACTCCATGTATGTTGTGCTTTTCCTCACGCAAACGCACCTTGGCACTTACTGTAGTGCATGTGACAGATTTTTCTGTACATTCAACCATTCCTTTCAGATGACTCTGAATGGCACAAAATGATCTTGTGCATTCATGATTTTTAAAACCAATTAATTTTTGATTGTGTGAGTTTTTTCTTGAAGTTTAAATTCAAATGTTTGACCCTTTTTTCTGACTAATAGGTCACTTTCACTTCACTTTTTTGGAATATATTAATTTGGAAACCCAAAATTTAAACATGGTTGTCACATTTTGGGTGTCACATGGCAAAGACAATGCTGTAGTGTTGAAATCAGATTTTTTGTTTGCAAACACTGCATTACATGTACTCTGTACTTCAGCAGTTAAGCTTAACCAATTTTCAAAGTATAATTGACTATATGAGCACAGGAATAAAGCAACTTATCTTTCTAGTTTCTATAAATCATACCTCATTCCAGTCAAAGAAGCTTTTTTGCCTTTTCCACATGTAAGCAGGTTTGGGTTTCTGCTAATACAGTTAGATCTGATAGCAATAAAACATTCTTGGAAATTATTGGGAACATTACTATAGTCTGTCTGAGGACAGAGGTATTAGTTTATATGTAAAAAAAACTATTTTATTTCATATTTGGCTGTGTAGATTATTTACCACATTAAAACACCAGCATATAAAAACGTCTCTGTTCATCATTTTTAACACCAACATGGCACACAAATGACCATTAGAGTATTTATTTAGTAAAATATTTAAAATAAAGGTACAGAAACCTACATAATGCTGAAAAATGTGTAACTTTTTTGCCTTTTACATTAGGATTAAATAAACTTAAGTTGTACCATGACTATTAAAAATGCACTGGAATGAAGTAAAAAAACATTAAATAAAAAAGTGCACACAGGAAATTGAATACAGATTTGACACATTGTAAGCTAAGTTCACGCTCAGTTCATATATAGTCATGTAACAGGCCATTGTGTAAACGAATACAAAATTAGAATGATGTACCAAATGTTTTAAACACGTTTTTTACTTTATGGCAGAAACACTTATATCATGAGGAAGATATATACAAATAAATAAAATTGCATTTTCTCCTTCGTCTTCACAGGTCTAGCTTGCGAAGGCTCACTCTGCTAAACGAGTCTCTAAAAGAAAAAGAAAAACCATGTTAGGAGAGAAAAGTGTCCTGAAGTAAAATAAAGTGACACAAAAACCCTTGCCACCATTTTGCTACCTGGTCAGGCTGTCCTTTTGCTGCTTGTTAAAAAGGAAAGCAGGAGGTTAGACATTATTAAATACCAGTTAACACCTATTTGGATCATCATCTATTATGAGTAAACAACTATCATGCATTACCATACACCCTTTAAGTATTAGCACTCATTTAAATCCCTCAAGTCTTGAGGTAATTGTGATTCATTCAGCAATGTTCCAATACCAATTCTGTTTGTGAACTGTACAGGCTAAGCTTCTAAATTACTGAAATATTAATGACCCATTATTAAAATATTAAGGCTTCTTATTGGCAAGCATATTCCTGTCATTGCTCACTCATGCAAACAACATGATGATGTAAGCTCTTTAAAAGCTAGTTTAGCAGACATTTGGCACAAAGTGACATGCAGAATGGCATATCTTCAAAGGCACAGATCGTAGAAATATCTGCCACAAACAACATGTTTCCATTTTGGTAGCATATACACTTGACTTTTTATCAGACAGTTAACCAATCAGGTTACAGTTAGCCACTTTAACACAGCTTCTGACGTCAATCTTTCTGGCTGACCTGTGGTAGTTGACCTGTAACACAGGTTTGTAAAGCTGTGGGATCTTCCTGTTAATAAGAGGCTGCAGAGCTTCTTTCAGCCTGTGGTAGTTCCTCTCCAGCTCCCTCTGATACTCCTTCTGATCTGGTCCAATAAGACTCTTGTTTTTGCGAAGGGCATCTTCACATCTGGTGAGATTTTAACAGGAAAAATATCAACACAGTTTTTAACACAGGTTACACATTTAGTAAATTTGAGTAATTCCACTTATATTAAGACAATAATAGTATTATCAAGACAAAACTACATTATTGCAGTGCATATAAAGCAAATGCTGTATTGGAGAATCTAACCTCTTGGTGAAGTCTTTAAAGCACAGTCGAAGTTTATTATGGTGTCTGTAGAGTTTAGGATCACTTGGGATCTCAGACAGAAACACCTGGGCCACCTCCAGAGGACCCTATAGAAGCACATACAATACATGCATTGGTTGGCAAATGGCAATACTGATATCTGGTTATCCTTGAATAGACAATATGTTGATGATTACTATTACTTATAAAAAAAATAGAAATAGTCACCTGGTTAACAGTGGTGCCAACAGACCCATGCAGAACCATCTGCAACATTTTGGCATCAGATGGGTCCTGGTGAGTGGCAAAAGCCAACTCTTGTGTCTTCTTCTGCATATCCTCAATGGCTACTTCAATGGGTGTGGAGATGATCTGAACATTATGCAGAAGCAGAACAGTCAATGATGAAGAGCATGAATAAACAGAAGCTTTCGCATGTATACATTTATGTGTTATGTTACCTCCTCTTTGTGGATGATGTTGATGCGTGTCTTGATGTACGGGAAGGCGTGGGAAGTTGTGAGGATGGTCTTTCGTTTGAACTGTTCGTGCAGGTCACCGTGCGCCCTTCCATCCAGCGTAAATGGCGTGCAATAGACAAACCGCCGCAGGTTGTAGTTCTTATCGAAGTACGTGATCCTGTCCTTCATTTCGTAGGTGTCAAAATACGGTTCAACATACGTGATCTGAATGAAGGCCTGTATAAGAGAACATTTTGTAACATTATTGTCTCTCAAAACTAAGCACAGGGAAGTAAAATGTAATTGTGATGTCAACATTGACAAACATACCTTATTTGGATCCAGTTTACACTTGTCGACTGGATTAGAGTCTTTGATGACTTCTACTTGATCCTCCCCAAACCGTTCACCGTAGAAACCCTGTCAAGACAAGGAAAATGTGACGAAAAAAGTCAGACATTGATTTATTCGCACACACTTCGGATGCATTTAACTGTTTTGTACCTCAAGGCGATGTGAGATTTCTGCCAGCTTGGTAATAGCTGGCTCTTTGTACACGTACTCCTGCTCGTCCAGATCGCCAAATTTGGAACCGTAAAATCCAACTCTGAAATAGGTGCCAAACATTCGCTTTCCATCCTAAAAAGGAACAAAGTTATTAATTAAAACAGCAATAACTACCAGTCACATATAAAAAATGGAGATCCGTAATGTATACTTGTAAAAAAGTTACTCATGAGGAAAAAGGCAAAAAGACAAACACAGCAGTACATCTTGGCAGTATTATCAAGTGAAAACAGCAATGCATTGATTATAGATATTTAATAGGGCTGGGACAATATATCGTGCAATTCTTATGCTCAGTTTCTCAATGAATTACGGTTAAATTCCGCCACATCCGAAAGCCAGTCGGCGCTCTCGAGCAGAAACTCCAAATACGGGCAGTAGAAGAAGTACAATTTGCACACGTAGTTCCAGGAAATGCCAAAGGGCATATTTTATCGCTATTGTTCAAACCTTTCAGGTATTTTTTATCATAATAAAGTATATTTATAATGATGATGGTTGACGAGTGTCGCTTTTTCAAATGCACGTTATAAATGACTCGTATGCTTAATCTCGAAGTGATTTTAGATCCTGCTGAACAAAAAGCTGCAGTACACGGAAGAGCTGTGCATAAAACACAGAATCGAAGCCTTGCGATTTCAGAATCACCCTAGACATGTCTTATAAATGTGAAGAACGATATATATCGTCCCAGCCCTAATATTTAAACAATAGATATTTAACAGATATTAATATAGAATTATAATATTACAATACAATCTGCTACCATATGCGAGTATATTGTAGACAAAGTAAAAAGCAGACTTTGTCTTTCTTGGCATTATCAAGAATGCTAAGGATGTGTTTTTGTACTATATGCTTCCCTATTTTTACCAAGTCTAGATATACACTTTACAGTACAATGTTCAATTAAAATAAAAGTTGTTTTTTATTTTATTGCATTTTGGTATCCTTTTCAATGAAAGTATTCAGACTCAGGACATAGTTTACCACAAGTCAAGTTTAAGGACATTAGAGAAAGCAGCTTTAAACAGCGTGAGATTTTTGTCTGAAAATTGTATTAGCAAGGCTACACAAAACAGTAGAAAGACCAGAGAAAACCTGTTGTTCTTAAACTCTGAACAAATTATATTCAGGGGAATATCTAGAGAACAAAGCAGATGAAATTGAGGTTGGAGTATCTTCCTCAGGTGAACATAAAGACGCTGCAGGCAAAGAATACGGAATGTCAGGCCGAAAAGAATTAGTAGCTACTGGTTTGACAGGACAGGCCTTAGAAGTAAGTGCTGGGTGTATATATACAGAACAGGGAAGATATCAAGAAGTGTAAATCAGGTGTAAGAGAGGGCTGAACCAAAGCATACTAACCATACAGCCAATTCTTGGTTAGTGCAAGTGAAATGTTTTTACTTACAGAGTCTGGAATATACAGAATATTCCAAAAGAATTTTCTAAAGAACAAATTCAGTAGTGGCCAAACGTGATGTCTGGCCTAGGAACACTGAACACTGTCTTCACCTTATATTCAAACATATTAAAGCAAAAGTTCACCCAAAAATGGTCCCAATTGACTTGACTATAGTTATTTTTATTCCTACTATCGAAAGTCAATGGGGACCCTTTTTAGGGTGAACTGTTGCTTTAAAAATATGTATTAAGGATTTGGTATGCATGCTGTGTAGTTGTGCTTGGAGGGTAAACTGAAACTCTGCTTTGAGACAAATTTTAGGTCTGGCAAAAAATGTACACCACACAAAGCTTACTCAGTCAAAGCCCAATGTTTAATCAAAATATTTATATTTTCTAATCAAAATATGAATACCTGATAACTGTATGCAATGTATATCTTGGTCAATGTATTCTTTCCTTACTGTGAGTATTTTTTCTATTCTTTTTTTGCATATTTAAATTAAACCTATTTTTCCTGATACTGCATTTTGCTATTTTCCCAAAATGTTAAAAATACAATAAAGGTTTTTTCTCCCATTGTATATACTAATATTTAAGAAGTTTTACTCAAATAATTGGTTATAGGTTGTCTCAGACGGTTTAGCCCCTCTATGATCCATTACAATCAGTTTTACAGTCATGTACAATCAAACGCTAAGGAAATAAACCCTAATACTATGAACTTACCACAAGACACAATAATTAAAGTGGGAAGAAGAGGGGTCAGCAACCAGGGAAATAAAAAAGGAGAGAACAGAACATATTTTAATCAGGAAGCCAGGAAACTCTCCAAGACGAACAAAACACACACAACAAACAACAACACTACCAAACACCACAAATAAATACTACACAAAGGAAAAAATACACAAACAAAATGACAAAAAAAAACTAAACATGCAGTTAGGGAGAGGCAGGCAGAGAAGAGCGCACTAAGTCTTTTTTTATTACATAAACAGTTAAGAGATGGTGCATTCCTGGTTTAATGCTTCAATACAGTAAGTGTGTCAAAGACAGAGGTTTTGTCGAGTCGCAGCCATGCAATAATCCATGTGAGAGTGATTAATACTAGTTTACATACAAACGTTGGTGGAAATGAGAACTCAGGGGTCGATTTAGTTTTAAATAAAACTTTAGCTTAAAGAGCGACGTTGGCAACTTTAAATCTCATTGGTTTCCTAATCTTGAAATATCATGAGGGCTAGTCACAAGACACGAGACCCAATGAAGTTTGAAGTTAGCGACAGGTTGCCATATTTGAAATGAGTGCTCCTATGGGTTTCAATTTTGATAACTAAGCTCCAAATATTTATTGTTTTCTCTCTCTCACACGCACACGCACGCACGCACGCACGCACACACGCACACACGCGCACACACACACACACACACACACACACACACACACACACACACCAGTCATTTCACTTTAAATGACATTTATTGAGCCACTAAAGTTTGTTTGAATTACTTTTATGATGGCTGTGTGATTTTTGGAGCTTCAATATATTGGAACCTATATATGGACATAAGGTCATGGATATTTTTCTAAACAATCTCATTTTGTGCTGAACTCAAGAAATGAGGATAAGTAAATTAAAATATGATGAACTAATCTTTTAAATAGGTATGAATTGTAAGGTTTCCATTTTTGGAATACTTATTTTATCCCTGTGCTGCATCAAATGTCACATTTATTTTAGACATTGTATTAGAAGTACATTATTATAATTTTTTACTATATAATTTTTATATTATAATATTTTTTTATTTTACTATGACAAGATGATTTGGTATGACAGGAACATTCTGAACGTAATTTATGATCTTCTTCATTTGTCAGTTATGTCAGGTATGGCCATCTACACATCTCGCTTAAATCGAACCCTGTGCTTGTGAAGTCACGACAAGATGCAGATGGCAGTGCTAAAACAGAGAAATGGATGTCATGTGAGACGAATGAGGAAGGAAAATGGCGCATTCCCGAATAAGTCTGGTCATTAGTGTCAGACAGTGGCTCCCATGCATGGCCTGTCAAAACTGACAATGTTAACTTCACTTCTCCTCGAGAAAGAGAAGAGAGATGGTGAGATAAAGGAATGCCTCCGCAGAAAGAGAGATGAAAGGATGGACGAAGAAACGAAAATGTCTGTAAAAAGGTTAATGGGTCGAATTCACAGCAAAGAGAGTCGTGATAAACGCCCACAGCTTGCAGATGTGGGACAAGCATTAACCATGAAGTTCTGCACCTACCTCCCAGCCTGTGCTCTGTATGACAGAAAAAATACAGCAAAAATCAACTTACACCAGTCACAGTCACACCCCTTTGGTCTTTACTGCAAAGCACTATGGGAAATAACGACACTTGTTTTTTAAGTGTCATATTCATGAAGCTATTCTGTTTTTTTCCACAGCATGCAATAACAAAGGCTCTGTTTACACATAATATTACAAATAAATAGAACCAAAAATAGTTTTTGGTGATCACAAGTGTTAAGGAAAGCTAAATACAAAAATTTATTCTAAAAAATCAGATAACAAAAAATTGTACAGAGCTAGTCAGAAACGTGTCATTTAGAACCACCTACTTGCTGTCAGTCTAAAACACTGAACTAAAAAAAGGATTTTTATCTTTCCCAGTTACATGCAACATTTAAAGAAAATAACTGTCTTATCTATAAAGCATACACGTATAAAAGTGAACGGCTTTAAAGAAAATCTTCAGTATGTCTGATCTCAAAGTGCAGTGACTCACATCTGAAGTTTAGTTAATAGAGGTTTTTCATTGATATAATCGAGAAATCGGATTAAAACATCACGTTGTGATTACATTTAATAAAGTATAATTAGGAAACGAGGTTATTTTAAGTTTACTATAATTGAAACTATGAAAACATTTCTGTTTATTAAAATCAAATAAAATATTGGCCTAAAAATTAGTTGGAAATCTTAAACTAAACGAAAAATTTCAAAGCTGTCTCAGAAATGATCTGAAATAAGTTTAAGGCACTACATGTTTAATAATAAACTAAACCTAAAATAAAAATAAATTAATCTTATTTAGCAACATAAAAAATAAACAAATAAAAAATAAAATTTTAAAAAATAACTAAAATTTATACCTAAAGATAAAACCTAATTTAAAATGTTAACAAAACTAAAAACAAAACTATAATAACTCTAATTGGAACTTTCTTTTTATTTCTTTTTTACTTTTATGCCAAGTAGTACCACCATAGTAAGGAAAAACAAATAGCACCACACACAGTCATTCTTGTTTCAAAAAACAAACTAAACATGTTTCAGAAATCTATGTAAATACACACATTTCATCTACTAAACCTTCTGTAAACTATATAACCTTGTGTTTGTTTGTAGATTACATGTCTGTGTTTATTCACATGCAAAATGTTGCCAAATTTGATGTCCCTATGAGACATGTCTGCCTGCACGAGTTGGCAGGTTGTTACATTGAGCTCCTAACGCAATAATACAAAGTCCTGTTGTCTTATACTAAAACAGCAAGCTTACGGTACTCATCAAAAGCCTGTTTTTAGAATCCAGAACAATAAGATAAAAATGAGCATTTACCTGATGCACAATTTTGCCAAAGGCTTCCTGAAGTTTACCATGAATAGTGGCCAACTTTTTAGCATCCCTGTTGGCCTCGTGTACAGGGATGAGGACTTTGTAGACCTCGTTCACTGCTTCGTACATACCAGCCTAAAGATGACAAAGGAAATTATGTATGGTATTTATTAGTAGCGAGGCAATAATCATTTTTAATGCTTTTATCTGGAGAGCAGGATATAATCTGGTTAAATGCATTAAGAATGTGATATAAGTCACCATAGAAAAGGAGGCTGCAGCCTGTTCCAGCAACCCAACCAAGCCAGCCTCAGTGAAGTACTTCCCCGAACAGATACCCTCCTCATCTGGGGACACCACATCATCCGACACGGCTGACTCCTCCAGCACATTAGATGAAATGTTCTGTGGCACAAGAAAAACAAAATCTCATCACTATATTATTTCCATGACTATGATGATAAATACAGAATCGCTCGATGACATGACCAGCAAATTGGGCACTATTTTCTCTAATACATTAGAAGCTGTCGCACCTATGAAGTCAAAAAAGATTAATGAGAAAAACGTAGCACCATGGTACAATAGCACCACTCGCGCCCTTAAAAGAGAAACACGTAAACTGGAGCGCAAATGGAAACAAACCCAATTAGAGGTCTTTAAAATTGCGTGGAAAGAGAGTGCAAACTGTTATAAAAAGGCACTAAAAGCAGCAAAGGCTGAGCACCTCCGTAACCTCATAGAAACTAAAAAAAACAATCCAAGGTTTTTATTTAGTACAGTTGCTACACTAACAAATAAACAGACTTCACCTGACATGGGTATTCCGCCGCACCTTGGTAGCAATGATTTCATGAATTTTTTTACAGAGAAAATCGAAAACATACGAGACAAAATAGTAAAAACTCAACCTCCAAGTCTGTCCTATAAATTAGTACCAACCATCGCCCCAAAAGAAAGGCTACAGTGTTTTTCACCTATAAAACAGGAAGATTTAATTAAACTTATTGCAACATCTAAACCTACAACTTGCTTATTAGACCCCATACCAACTAAATTATTAAAAGAGTTATTACCCGTTGCAATTGAGCCCATCTATAACATTATCAACTCGTCAAATAATCTAGGCCATGTCCCAGCACCCTTTAAACTGGCCGTCATTAAGCCTCTTATCAAGAAACCAAACTTAGACCCCAATGAACTAGGAAACTATAGACCGATTTCAAATCTCCCTTACCTGTCTAAAATACTAGAAAAAGTAGTGTCCACTAAGTTGTGCTCTTTCTTACAAAATAATGACATACACGAAAAATTCCAGTCAGGCTTTAGACCGCATCATAGTACTGAAACTGCGCTCGTTAAAATTACAAGCGACCTGCTTATAGCATCAGATAAAGGTAACATCTCACTCTTAGTCCTGCTTGACCTTAGTGCTGCGTTCGATACTGTAGACCATAAAATACTTCTAGATCGCTTACACAATTATACCGGTATTCAGGGACAGGCACTACAATGGTTCAGATCTTACTTATCAGACAGACATCAATTTGTCCATTTAAATGGGGAATCATCAAATCTAACGCAAGTAAATTATGGATTACCTCAGGGATCGGTTTTAGGACCCTTGCTATTCTCCATATACATGCTGCCCTAATTGGAAACATTATTAGAAAACATGGAATTAGCTTCCACTGTTATGCAGATGATACTCAGCTATATATCTCATCAAGACCAGATGATTCCTTCCAACTATCCAAATTGGCAGAGTGCATCGACGATATAAAGCATTGGATGACTTGTAATTTCCTTCTTTTAAATTCTAATAAAACAGAAATATTACTTATCGGACCAAAGACACGTGAGCAGAATATTTCGGATTATAACCTGCAAATTGAAGGCTGCACTGTTACTCCAACAAATACAGTTAAAGACCTCGGCGTTATATTAGACAGCAACCTGTCATTTAAAAATCACATCTCAAATGTCACAAAAACAGCCTTCTTCCACCTTATGTTGCCAAATGTTGCCAAATTGCGAAATATTTTATGTGTGGCTGACGCAGAGAAGCTTATTCATGCATTTGTGACCTCAAGACTTGACTACTGTAATGCACTACTTAGTGGTTGTCCTGCATCATCAATAAACAAACTACAGTTAGTTCAGAATGCAGCTGCCAGAGTTCTAACCAGGTCCAGAAAATACGATCACATAACCCCAATGTTATCAACCCTACACTGGATACCCATTAAGTAACGTTTTGACTTTAAAGTTCTTTTAATTACTTATAAAGCCTTAAACGGTTTAGCCCCTACCTACATAACAGAGCTTCTACCACACTACAACCCATCACGCTCTCTAAGATCTCAAGACTCCAGACTTTTGATAACACCTAGAATAACTAAATCCACCAAAGGGGGTAGAGCTTTCTCATACGTAGCACCTAAACTCTGGAATAGCCTCCCCGATACTATTCGAGGGTCAGACACACTCTCCCAATTTAAATCTAGATTAAAGACACATCTTTTCAGCCAAGCATTCACTAATACATAGCTAATGAACAGCAGCTACGCTAATTATTCTCTTTCTGTTTCTGCCCTCGCCTCGGGATGCCCATCCCGAGGTAGGGAGAGATTCCGCCAGGCCCAGATGAACGTCATATGCCCATCCACAACTAGAGATTACGCCAGCTACATCGGAAAATCCCGTGCCATCCTCCTGCGAGAGCCTGCGGACTGACTGACCATCCAGCTCCATCCAAGGCAATTCCATCACCACCCAAGAAAAAGGCGACCATCTGGCCGGCCCAGCTCAGACAATTCCATCCCCAACCGAGAGCAAAGACGGACTACCTGTCACATAAATGCTAAATTTACAATACTTGGTATTTAATGCTAAACTTACATCACATGACAGCAGTTTGAAGTTATGGCTGCACTCAGTGACTTTGATTGGAGGTAGCTGGGTGGGTGTTGTAGGGAGTGGGGGGGCTTGTTGGTTGTGGTTCGGGGCGTTTCATTTGTTGGGACTGTGTGGGTCTGGTCTGGTTGGTCTTGTTTTGTGGTCGATGTCGGACAACAGAGGAATAAAGTTAATTATGCCATTACTACTTTTCCCTGGTTGTTCCTCTGTTGTCTGTTGTTGATCGCGGAATGGGACCGGGTTGGACCTGCACGGTTTCGGCGGGTGGGGCTTCCTGGGTCGCGGCTCGTGGGCTCTCCCTGTTCTTAGTGGACGTTGCTCGGTGGCTTTGGTTGGGGTCACTGAGTGCAGCTACGACACATCAGAGGAGATCTGGCCCTCCCGGCTGAGCCTGGTTTCTCCCGAGGTTTTTTTTTCTCCATTTATTCATCATTGGAGTTTGGGTTCCTCGCCACAGCAGTGCAGTGTTGGCATGCTCACCGGGAGACTGCATTTATTTATTAGATATTATTTATTAGAATGATCTTGCTTGGTCTATAAACACCATGCACTGTGCTGTGTTTTACCTTTCTGTGTTTTTCTTATTTGCTCCTGTAAAGCTGATTTGGAACAATGCACATTGTGAAAAGCGCTATATAAATAAAATTGAATTGAATTGAATTGAATTGAATGACTATGTTGACTGCAGCACGGACCTGAAAAGTGACACAGCCCACAGGCAGGTACTTGCGGTCCTCCAGCATGCTGAGATATTCAGCCACCAGGGCGGCGCTGTGCACCAAACACTGTGCTGCCTCTGCATGGTTATTCCTCTCCGAGTGCTTCCCCGCCATATTCTGCAGCCACGTCAGACGTAGGTCTGGGGATGTCTGATAGCCCTTTGCAATCCTATGAAACACAAACCAGCATTCTTTTTATAAAACATGCTACAGCAAATTTAGAATATGAGGGTGAGCAAATGAAATATATTCATCATGTTGCGGATACAATGCAAGTAGCAGTACCTGAACATGAGATCAATAAGCATCTCTGGATCTTCCTGATGTTCCTTCATTTTCACTGTGTCTGACAGAATCATATGCAGGTTGAACACCAGATCTTGAACCTGAAACCAAAAGCCAGAATTAGCTCCCCGTATTTAGAATGTTGCGATGGACGGTGAAGAGAAATTTACAGGCTTCACCTGGTCTGGAAAGGTGGTTTCTCGGAGCTCCAGATCTTCTTCTGCATAGGTGAGGATGGTCTTGAGTGAGCGGCGCAGAAACTCCTCATTAAAGTTTTGAGACGTACCCACCAGAGATGAAAGAGACATGGTCACCTGCATTTTGACTCGTGCAAAGTTCTGAAGAAGAGAGAACAAATATAACCAAAATTAAACTACACATGTATCGATTAAGAGACTAAATACTGTACACTGGAAATTGACAAATATATTGTAAATGTGTCCTATGCAAAAAATGTCCTAACAAAAAATTTACAATGAAGATAAATATATATATATATATATATAAAATGTAAAATAATATATTATTAACAGTGTTTTCTATTTTTTATCTTAAAAACCTTTTAGTCTAAAGACAAACTTAAATGTTTAAAGTTAGTTACAGTAGCCTATGTGGAGAAAAATATAACTGTGTCAATATATTAATTTCTTCCATTACAAAACAAATTTATTTAAAATGTTTCCGAAATGATTACTTGGACCAATAGAAGTCCAGAATAATTGGAAAAAAGGAAAAAGAAGCCAATAAGAGTCCAGGATAAATGCAATACCAGAATCCCAGAAAAAAAGCTGTTTGATAGAATGTCAATTGAACTTTTCTAGACTAGAGATGGTAAAATGTAAATAAAATGTAAATAAATTATATTTTTTAAGTTACATTTGTTATTCCATAGTTTTGGAGCAAACACCAAAGCAAACAAATGTTTTCATTGTAGAACACAAGAAAAAAATACTAACGAGACAAAAAACCCTCAACCTTATTGTTATAAAAATATAATAATGTGTTAACAGAACCTCAGATGCTTGGATTGTTTTTATTGGAAGTTTTCCTAAAATAAAAAAAAAAGTTTGTTATTCCATGGTTTTGATGAGTTCACTTTTTCACTAAAACATAAAAAAAAGAAAAGAAAGAAGGAGTAAATATCTCACCGGTAGTGTTTATATTTTTTATAGAGTGCAACAGAACTGACCAAAATGCCCTCATATAAACATACTTTGTGTCTTGACATAAATGCCATAATGTGTTGCAGGAGGTGTGCACTTGTCAACAAACAAATGTTCAGGACCAATACAAAAGTACAACATCTATGGCAATTAACGCAAGGTGTGTGAATCTGTCTCACGTTTCCGATCTCAAAGTTCTGTCTCATGAGGAGGTAGAGAGATGCGCTGGCGTGGGCTCTGATGGTGCTGATGCTGCTGCTACAGTTTCTGAGGAGACGCAGACACAAATCGGCACACTGTTCTGTCTCTTCCTCAAACAACAGCTCTGGAAACTAAACACAAATACACAGCACAGCCACAGAAACAAGACATCACAATCTAAATCAATATGAACGACATTTCCAATAAAGTGCAGGTGTTAAATTATGCAAAAGGCATAATACTGCTTTAACTGTGTTGATTTATGATACATCATATAAACAATCATTTGAACGTAAATAGCATCCGCTCACCTTGGACACGAGAGCGCGCTGTGTAGCGAAGCAGTGTTGCAAATAGAGGGCGCTTTGGTTACAAGCCATACTGTGTAGCAAGACCTTCAGAACTCCTCCCAGAATGCTTTCTTTGGATTCTGTCACTGACACAGTCTATACAGTGCATAGAAAGACCATTAGATAGTTACAACAAATGTCATCCATATTAAAATATTGACTGTAGTAGTCAAGATAACTACCTGAACTATTATTTCTAGTGTATCCAATATGATGAGGTTAGCTTCGGTTGCCAGATTGCCATCAATAATAGCTTCATGCTCCAGTTCGGCTCTGGTCCTGGAAAACAGTTTGTTAACAAACAATTAGAAAAGCACAACAAATAATGCAAATAAGCAGTGAGGGAAGCCTTGAATGCCACAGCAATCTCCACACAAGCATTCAAGGAAGTGTATACAGAGATGAAAAACATCCCTGTATACAGAGATGTATCAGTTGTAGCCTAACCAACCTATATGGTCCAGAAATATATCAACATATCCTAATGGGCTCACAAACCTATCTACTGTAAGTAGGGCTCCTGGCTTCTTTCATTGCACAGTAGGGTTTCCTTAAACCTGCATAGTGCAGTATATAATTCGTTCAATGCCACAGAACTTGAGATATCTGCATCATAACATATAACAATAATGCACGGAGAAGGTGAGAGAGCCATCACCTTGAAAGGGAGGGAGAGGGGTAGAGTGAGCGGTTGGTTGCATTTCGCAACCTCACGCGGCTACATGCCACTAAAAATGACACAATGGCCCTTTAAAATACATTAAAAATTAAGTCGATCTAGTACTTTCTTAAAATTAACAATAATTTTGATATAGTACGTTTAGTGAAATATTTTTACATTTTACAATATATTTTACATTTTTCGAGTATCTGTTTTTACTTAAAAACTTTATTATACATTCTAACACCGTGTCTACACCGGACGCGACCGCATCCAGTGTGGACAAAAATATAAAAATTATAATGGGTTCTAATGCGTTCTATTGTCTTTTGTCGTGTCGCATCGTGATGTGTCCGGTGTAAAGCATATATGACAATCAAGCATATAATTGTAAAGCACAATATCATACTTTCTACGCCACTTCATTTCATAAGCACATGTATATTTTTTACCTTTCACACTTCTAATACTTTCTTACTTTTACACAAGTTAAATTTATGAGGAAAAAAACTTGCGTAACAAAGTATTAGATTCCAAATGTAGTAAAAACAGTAAACAAAATGATATGTATTTATGAAACGTAGTGGAATAAAATGTATGACATTATGCTTTATAATGTAGTGAAGTAATGAAAATATAATTGAGAGTAAAAATACTTTACTAGCGTCAGTCTCTGGTAGTAACTTGAGGTTTTAAGTGGATTAATTACCATTTGTATTACCCTAGTTTTACTTAAAATATCAAAGTTAAAGTGTGGTTATTGTAGTAAAACATGGTTAATTTGTGGTTTTAACTACAAACAAAACAAAAAAAAAGTTAATTTTCATAGGGGTCTCACTAAAGTGAATATTGTTAGAAGCAGACAGAGTCTTCATTTAAAGGATGTTTAAAAACACATTATAATACTACAATGAACAGTTAAAGAAAATGATGTATGTACTTGCAAAGATTGATGACAATTGAGTCATTATAAGTGACCCACCTGTAGTATCAATTTACATGAAATGCATAAGGAGCTGAATGTTACTCATGGAGAAATCTCAGAATTTTCTCCAAAAGCACAGGTTAACATTCTGTATTAGCATTTAAATGGAATTTAACAGCAAGTCACATGAAGCACACACCAAAGCAAACGTTTCACTATAGAACGCAAGGAAAATACAATCAACCAACTTCATCAAACAATATCCAAAACAAAAAAGTCATTGCATAACCGTAGTGCAGCAACACAACTACAACATTTTCGATTTAAAAAACAAAAGTATAATCTACTAAATTAATTTGGATGCTGGGGGACCATCAAAGTTAAGAAGCACTACTTAAGACGACACCTCACATAAAACAATAGCCATCATGTTAAATCCCTAAATTAATTTGTAAACAGATCTTTGCTTGGAAAGGGTACTGATACTTCAAAGGTACAATATTGATGCTTATGTTATGCAGTGAATATTAGTGAAAGTCAATTCAGTTGTAAAACGGATCTAGACTAGATTTAGTAAACCTGCTAACTTTTAACAAAAGAGAAACTGTTAAGTATTTTGTCTGAAACACACTGTTCAGAATTACAGAATTCAAACGGAAACCTATTCAATCTCTCACATGAACACACACGCACACACACATAGGTCCGGAGGCAGCTTCCAGACCAACCCAAGCCCCTTTAAAGCCAGGAGAGCAGGATGAAGCGAAGGGAAGGGCTTTAAATTCAGATCTACAGCAGAGCAAGGCTCATTTAAAGCAAACACACTTCAGAAATACAGTACAGTACCTGACTGATCTCTGGACCCTGAACACAGTACATAAAAGAACAAGGTAAAATAAAAGTGTTATTTTAAAGTCAAATAATGAAAGGTTGTTTCTAGGTGACATATTATCCATGTGATCAAATTAATAAAAGCACCTATTTAAATATGGACAAAAATAAGTAATACATTCAAAATACATACAGTAATTATCAGTAATTATCATAGTGTCTTATTTAATATTCTGAATGAAATTAATTAATAAGTAAAAACACAATTCTGGTTTTAGCGAATAATGATTTATTTTTGAATATAAAAAAACTTGCTCTTCCTCTAAAACGTCTAAAATGATTTTGTAATAATTTTGTATTTCAACCGGAATTATCACATGTAACATCAATCCACATTGAAAGAACTGATTTCCTCCTAATGCACTTATCTGGTCAATAGACTGATAATATTTGAACTTTATAAGATAAGTTACTAACTGTAATGTCCACAAAAGCTAGTCTACATTAATTTTGTGCAAAGAACACACACGCATAAGAACATACTTGTCCATTTTTTCGCTGGTCTGACGCCAATGGGTCATGTCCTTCCTCCAACGCAGGTTCTCCTGACTGCCAAAAGCACTGCCCGATGGACTCCTTTCTGAGGAAAAAATGGAAGGACAAATATACATCAAAAGGTGCATTTCAAAGGACCACCATTCACCTCTTTATTCTTTGCATCTTGGGAACCAAATAATCTATTTTTTATTTACTAACCCAGCTGCCCCCTGCTCCGCCGCACCATCTCCTGTCTGGCTCCTATACTGCCAAGGATGGCTTCCTCCAACTTTGCCTTCATGTCTTTAGATTTCTTGAAAGTTAGACTGTTCATACGTTCAAATGCCTTCTTGCCCTGCATGAACAAAAAATGGGCCTTTTTGTATGAGGTGGATGGACAGAAAAACACATAAACAAATTATTTAACACTTGAGAAGCGACAGAGAAGCAGAAGGAATTATCTGCGAAGCTGGGCATGGAAAATATATTGAACACAGACGTGTCTTGTAAGTTCAGGACAGGATCGAGATTGATTTGATTGACGTGAGCGTATTGACTCGCTCAAATATGATGTCTGTTCAGACCTTGTATTCAAAGCAGGAGACACAGAGGTAAAGCAGGTCCAGTAGACGGTTTAGCTGAGAGACAGACAGGTCAGTGAACCATTTCTGCAGCACCATCTCATCTGCATTCTTCAGCACCCACAGAAGACAGATGAGCAGACTACGGCTGGACTCGGCGGAGAACGAGCCATGTTGGCGAGTGGCCTGGAGAAGTGGATGTGGACACCAATAAACACATAGAAAATAATACACATTTAATCTATAAATGACATTTAAGTGAAAACACTACCTGCGGATTGAGAAGAAAACTACTAGGCCGTGACATCTGTGGAACAGAGGTCCCTGCTATCGCCATGGCAACAGTCTGACTGATCATACCCTCAGCTTCCTGTTCCTCGGTACCAGGACGACCCCACTGATTATGTGATTCTATGATTTTTAAAAAAACGATCAAAATTCAATCGAAATTGGAATTAGAGGGTGTGTTCAAAATAAATTTGAAACAAGAAAAAATATACCAAATACACCAAAAGGTAGTAAACATACCAGTGAAATCATGGAGCTGTGGAAGGGTTTCCATGACAATGCCAATGAGTGGCAGGTATAGCAGGGCAACTCTGGCTTTGACCTCGGGGTCAGCATAGCGTGGGTCAGAGTCATGACTGGAGAGCAGATTATGGACCACGCTTATGACCTTCTTATGGAGACCAAACATCCTGAAGAAAGATTAAAGAGTGCAAATTACACATTTTATATCTAGTCAACCGGACAACCCTCATAAACTAGGAAATATTGATAGTGTATATAAATAAACACTAATGCTAAGCTAATAATTAATCAAGTTCAAATAGAAGGACCGGACACACACCAGGGTACTGACCCATCAGCCTCTGGGTCTAGAATGACAGCCAGCTCTGTCAGGGCAAGACCAGCTAGATAATGCTGCTCTCTGAAGGGCACAGACAGCTCAAACATATTGGCTATCTTTTGGTCCTGCACATGGGTAGAGAAACCAGAACTCTGGAAGGAGATATTGAGAAAGGACAAAAAAGGAACACTGAGTTCATTTTACCAAAGGATTACTTAAATCCGTAAAATAATATATGAATACATTTTTATAACAAATTAATTAAATGGATGGATAAATAATTGTGTATATATATATATATATATACTGTATATATATGTGTGTGTGTGTGTGTGTGTGTGTGTGTGTGTGTGTGTGTGTGTGTATGTATGTATGTATATATATATATATATATTTATATACACTGTTAGGCTTTGCTGTAATTTTTGCAGTTACTTACTACAAAATGCCCAGTAAAATACTATAATCTTTTTTTTACTGTAAATATAAATATATTATTTATAACAATACTGTTTTACTAGCAATTATTTATCGTTCTAAAATTTTTTAAACATTTCATAGTCTTTACAATAAACAAAAAAATATTTCGATCAAATTATAAAAAATATTCAATTTTGATAAAGTAATACATTTAAATTATGCCTTTTAAAAAAACTTTGTCCAAAAATACTGAAAAAATACAAAAAGTACATCCGAGTGTATCTTTCAACTTTCAGTTTGGTGTATCTTATCACCGGATTTATGTTTATACCTGAGATGTGGCAGAGGACACAGAAGGAGAGGGTGATGCTGGCGGTGTCAGCAGACTGAAGGGCAGATTTAGGGTGACATAGTGTTCATGGCTGCAGATGATCCTCAGGAAGTCCAACCTCAGAGACTCCAAAGTAGGGTTCTGTAGTGCATAGAGCTTTGTGGACACCTTAGTGGAATAAACCATGAAAACTGAACATTAGAAAATACCTCTAGGAGAGATACCTTGTTGACAATAAACAGAATTTGTTTTAGCTAAATTGTACTGTACCTGCTTCCAATAGGTTTTGATGAGAGTGAAGACAAATCCTCTATCCATAACTGACAGGAGGTCATTGAGGAAGAAGGCCAAACTTGTGTTGAGCCTTTCTACCAACTCAAGATCCTAAATGGATGGTCAAATAAAACTGAGCTCTATGGAAAATATCATTTCATACAGAGATGGAGCTATAGAATTCTATCACAGTCAAAAGTTACAAAATGGCAACTTTTTTGTGTAGACAATGTACAGTTTTAAACAGTTCATTACTGTAAAATGACCCCTGATTGGATGATCGAGACCCCGACACAAATTCAAAATTGACTGTGGTTTATTTCAGGTATTTTGATAATTAGTCAGCCAAAAACGGATTGTCTTTCAATGAGTATTTACTTCTCACCTTCTGAAAACGCGAGACGATGTCACCAGCAATGGTGCTAACCAGAGCTGTGATGTCATCCATGAAGCGCTCAGGAAAGCGGTGCTTCCTGGGAGACTCCAGACGATCGGTGAAGTATAAGTGATGGATGATGCTTTTAACCTGAGAAGGGAAGAAAAAACTATGAAAACCCTCATGCTATTCTCTTGAGCTTTATTCAGGAAGCTATGAGGTAGTTCCTACCATGAGCTCAAAGAAGAACCAGGCCTGTTGGAGAGCTCCTTCCCTCACACAGCCACTGCTCACCACCCACTGCAGGGCAAGCTCCTCATGGAAAAGCTGAGGAACAAGAAGGAACCATCAGAGATCCAATCACCATTCAAGCAAAAACACTTCCTATTGGTTAGTCTTAGCACTACTACGGGATAAGAAAAGGTGTTGTTTGACATAAGGTCCACTGTGTTGCTGCAAGAGTGGGGAGGATTCATTATTCTACAGACAAGACAAACAGCATACTTCATACCACAAGTGACACATCATTCCCCTTTTCTACACAGTCCTCGGGTGGCATTCACAGCAATTATGATATAAACAACATTCAGTCATTCACAGACAGAAAGGAGCAGGTGAGGCCAGGAGAGGGTTGGACTCCTGCCTTCAGGGTGTCGGTCTCTACCTTTTTGGTCGGCAAGCGTCCTGTTAATGTTTGCAAGAAACTGGCGCTCTCAGTGTGCGATGACATGCGATTGCCACTGCGCTCCATGGCCTACGAGTGGGGATGAATGGAAGGGTGAAAATAGATTAGTGTGGAGACAGAGGTGTGTGGTGTCATTCAGTCCTCATATCTACACACACACACACACACACACGCGCACACACACGCACACACACAAAACATGATAGGACAAGAATTCAACTTATCAGGGATAAAATTGCAAAATTATAATTACACAGAATAAAAAAAGCAAAACTATTTCATTTTAAAATGTAATTATATTTTGTTCAATTCATTAGTTTGAGGGAGATATAAGATGTAATGGTGCAATATAGTCTGCTCAATAGTGAGACATAGGAGAAAAAAAATGAATTGTTATAAGTGGATTAAAAATAAATAATAAAACAATAATAATAAATCAACATGTATGTATGCTGTAATGAATTACAGGCACTAAAAAAATGAGGAAAATCATCATTATTAGCATTAACCAGGTGCCAAAATAACAAAAATGCAAACTTACAGTTTCACAAGACAAACAAAACACCCACACACACTCATACATGTACATGCAGCATATCTGAACATATCAAGCAGAGTGAAAATTGAAACCGGTTAGTTATGCCCATGCAATGCTGTTCAGACTGAATAAGAGCGATGAGAAGTTTTGAAAATGACTGATTATGGATTATGAATATGGGGGTTTCAAGGGTTACATGTGTTTTAACTAAGGATGTAATCTCGTGGATAAAGGAAGCATGTTTTTTTTAGAAGAAAAAGCAATGAAACTAATTGACATTATGGAATTAAAAAGGGACTTGGTGAAGTGGGGTATCTTGCTTTGAATTAAGGGGGTCAGGGTTTTTGGAATGACCTTCTTAGCATCAGATGTTGAGCCAGGGCTGGTCCCCCAGGGGGAGCTTTTGCACCCCATGGTATGCACCCAGGAGTTGGAGCGATCTAAGCCCTGCAAGCCGAGCGTGGCATCGAAAGGGTGACAGACAGAAGCAAGCAAGCCAGGGAACAGTGAAAGGTTACATGTCAATGAAACAACCGGGAGCAAGTTAAGTTGTATTCAACTCTTATCATTGTGCAGAAACAGGTTAGAGTAACAAGCAAAATTGGTTACAGAGGATCAAAGGCTTAGATTGGCAGCACAGAGAGCGTGATAGTGTAATCATTGAAAGAAAGTCAGCACACAGACATTTAGATAAACATACACATTGACATAAAAACATTGTAAGAGGAAGCACTGACCTCCACAGACCTCAAAACCTCTAAAGATATGATAAACCTTTCCATATTTCTATGTGAAAATTGATTTATGTGAATATTAGTGTATGAAATGTTTAAGCAAAACATTGTCATTTCAAACCTGTATGACTTCCTTTCTTCTGCATAACATAACAGAAGATATTTTGAACAATGTTGTTCACTGGCACCCATTCACTCGCATTGGTTTTGTGTCCATTCAATAGACGTGAATGGGTGCCGGCGCTGTTTGGTTACCAACTTTCTTTAAAATATCTTCTTTTGTGTTCCGCATTAGAAAGGAAGTCATACAGGTTTGAAATGACAAGAGGGTGAGTAAATGATGACAGAATTTTGGGTGAACTATCCCTTTAACTTAATTTGTTAGGCAATTCACGTAATGTAATGTAAAACTATATATGGGGGTTGGCAAAAATAATGTGAACACCAGATAAATAAGTGATACTATATATTTTTTAATAGTTTTGGACATTCAAAACTACACAATTAATATTAACCCATATAACAATGGGTGTTCATATTATTTTGTCAAAGCCCTGAATAAGCCAGTTTCAACAGTTGAATGTGTTTTTAAGCGTTTATAAACATTCAAAAATAAAATCTTTACAAATACAGGAACTGGAGGGAATTTGGTCATCCAAGCACACATGTACAGTATTTAACATAATCAATTTTTTTTTTTTTTTTCATTTTGCAAGATGGTGTAACATACGAGGTACCTACAAAGTACATAAACTGTTCCAGTTTGCATTGCTTGTGTGAACTGTAGGTTGTCCTGTTATTAAGACATGCTGTTTAACCCTAGTGCATAAAGTCAATGAACTCTACAATAATAATAATTTACGTGATTCAATTGAAAAATATAATAAATAACAATATTCCTAAATAAATGCATTTGTACATAACTGTATATAAAAATGAAAATGTTTTGTTATTTGTTATTTAAACAACATATATATATATATATATATATACAGTTATATAAGCCATAACCAACTGTGTGATGTAATAGTTGTTTAAATGATTGCATGCATGATCACATAAGTCTCATCTCCCCTCTGACATGAGATCCCTGCTGCAATGCGTCTACCTACCTTACTGCCGATGATAGACCGTACTTCATCATCTGGGGATGTGGGAGTGCCAGAGATGTCTGGATTACTGTTGCTAAGGCTACGAGAGCGGTTTAGGTTGAGGCTTGCGGGTCTAACAGCAGATCGGGCCATTGTGGCATAATGCACAGAGCCGCCCAATCCTCCCGGACCTATTGAACAAAACACGACCAATCAGAACTGATCACTGGATTATTTAACAACAAGTTATGGTAGTACTGAATATTTCCCCACTAACAATAAGATAAATATAAAGATAAATAACAACCTTAAACCTCACCTGGAGAAGGGGAGTTGGGATCCACGTTGGGCAGACGGAAGACATAGTGGATATATGAGGAGAGAAGGCTGTTTCGACCATGCATATCCTGACTGGTGTCCAAGTATTTGTGCAGACGGTTGACTATAGATGCCATCACTTCAAAAGATGCCTGACCAAGATTCACTACGGTAAAGATGAAACCAAATAAAGATCGTCAAAAACCAGCCACCTAACAACTGACATAACTAACGGAATAGTAATCTGGTATTTTTGATCGCGTTTAAGTATACAAAGGGCTTGTTGGCTCTTTGGTGACGAGTATGTACTGTGGACATACTTGGAAGGGCTTGTACCTATCTGGCCGGCTATAACAGGTGGTCGCACCATCAGCAACACCAGTTTATCCAGCAAAAGGTGGAGGAAGTGCACCACAGGATCCAGCTGAGAGGAATTCAAAGCTGCAATGCTGGATTTCAGCTCGGCCTCCAAGTTATTCTCCATAATGCGCATATCTCCTATCCTCACAGGGAACATGTGCTCATCCAGAGCATGCACCAGAGCAAAGAACTTATCTAAATACTGGTCCTGGGAAAGAACAGAAACGTGTTAAAGAACATATTTTAAATAAGGGAATTCGGCTTAAAAAGTAAATGCTTTGAGAAAATGTATCACCTGTGTGTGGATGGTGGACGCAGCCACAACGTCAACATTGAACACTCCTCTGTGGTTATCCACCCACTTCATGCCAGGTAGAGGAACCTTGAAAAACATCAATTAATAAAAGTGTCAATCAATAAAAGTTCAAGTAATACTAACTTCAAGGTAAGGACAGAGCATTCAAGGTATGATTTACATTTTAACAGTTCTCTGGGAATCAAACCTACAATCCTGGCATTGGTAGCACCATGTTTTAACATCTAAACCACAGAAAACACCCGTTCTTCCAAGTATAGCACATTTTCACATTTCTGTAGCAAGTTCTTCAAAACAGACATTTTTCTTGATGTCCTTTTGTTATCTTGGCTGATCAAGTTATCGTAACTAAGTGACACTACATATTATGTTAAACAACACAGAAACTCTTGTAATCCTCAAAGCAATGGAATTTAAATGCATAATGTAACCCTGCTTTGTTCAAACACATCTCACTATTAGATCTGTCTTTAGGGCCGTCAAACGATTAATTGCATCCAGAGAAAAAGTTTGTGTTTACATAACTTACAGTATGTCTGTGTACTGTGCATTTTAATATGGTATATATAAAAACATACACATACATGCATATATTTAAGAAAAATATAAAAATGAATAAATATTTATATATTCGCTTAATAGGACTAGGTGTTATAATCCGACTATTTCAGCATAGTTTAATTGCCGTCAACAATATGAATAGAGGAAAGGAGGTCTGAGGTTTCACTGGGTTCGTCGGGTAGGCATCCTCTGTATATATATAATTTAAAGTATTAGTAAATATAAATAAATACATGTAAATATTTTCGAAATATGTATACATGTATGTGTACGTGTATGTTTATAAATACAAAATTCATATGCACAGTACACAGACATATATTATGTAAACACAAACTTTTATTTTGGATGCGATTAATCACGATTACTCATTTGACAGCCCTCGGGTTTTTAACAGAAAGAGACTCACATCGGGTGACAGAACAGAATAAGATTGAGGCGGTTTCTCCAAAGACACTGGCAGGCAGAAATGTCCCGTTCTTAAGCGTCCATTCTGCAGCATGGGAATCCACTGAGAGAAAAAGAGATATGATCATCATTAAGTAGCCGCTGTCCGCTGGTTTTGAGCTGTTCTTGTTATATTTGTTAGTTTCAGCCTTTGTTTTGGCGCGATTGCATGATCGCACTGAAGTGAGAAGCGCAGGGGCCGAATGATTTTAGTGCATCACTATCATTAAGGTTAATTTGCAAACACTCACACTTTGACAAGATTAATCGAATGTAGCTGAATGACGTGTAGTCCAATAGAATAACTCACAAACTGAAGTCACTTCTTAAAATTAAATGTAAATATATGTGTGTGTGTAAATGGGGTATTTGGGGTACTGCGTGTACCGTGTATCCAACAGGCGTCTCCAGCGGAGTGTTCTGTTTCTGTTGACAGCTGACGTGGTAGAAAGTAAAGAGAATGTGATGGTGGTCGGTCAGTGAGGCTGGCAGCTTTATTTTAACTTCGTCATGGAGGTCTGGCGATCTGAAGAAACAGAACAGAGGAATTCACTGTCACACACCGTAAACACAAACATCAATGTTATCAAAACCATATCTTAGGCATGAGAAAAAAACCTTGACCAACTATTGTTTTAGTGCCTCAAATTTTTGGAACATACGTTTATAACAGATATATTTTTATTTAAAAAAATGTGTTCAACCAAAGAAAGCAAGGCATGTGCATCTGGGATGGCATGAGGGTGAACTACTTTAATAGAACTTATGGTAAATGGTTAAACCAGCTATAAACTCACCGATTATGATAGACCACAGCAGTGTACGCCTCCTTGGAATACTCTGCACAGCTGGATTTACCAAATATTACCTAAGAAAACAAGAAGGGAAGAACTGTAGTACACAAATGCCATTGATACCATTAAGCCATATCAAGAAGAGCCCTCTACTATGCCATCCTTGGACATGTGAGGGGTTAGAAATGTATGTGCATTCCATAATACTTACAGGCATTGCATTGCTGGGATCTTCCCCATTCATGAACTGTACTTTAACTGTAATGTTCCGAGCGGAGCCTTGACGATTGGCAAAGTTCAGGCTCTGTGAGTATACATACAAGAGATTCCTACAAACACAGGTAGAAACAAAATGTCCACATAAGATTTTATATTGACTGTTTTATGTATATTATGTACACTTTGTAGTTCTCAAACTTTTTGTTGTAAGGCCCCCTTTGTGTACACTGTAAAAAAAGATTGTATTTTAACAGGAAAAAACCTTAATATTTTACTGTAATTTTTTCTTTTTTTAAAATTGTATACAAATTTCATTAAAATTACAGACAATTATCTGTTAATTAATAACCCACATATTATTTTACGTGTTAAGACAATAATGACAAATTACATGTTTTTCTTGTTTTTGTAGAGAAAAAATACTGTAATATTTATACAGTATTTTTACTGCTTTCTTAAGTAACATACAAATTTATGTAAAATTATGATAATTTTCTGTAATTAAATTTGTTGCTCATTATATAAAGGTTTATTTCTGTACAAATAATTTAACGGTTTTCTTCCATATTTTTAAGTCAGATCTTAGTTTTTTTATTAGTGTATATGCATATTTTTACGTTAAATTTTTTAGCAAACTGTTTAGTTAGGCTACAGTACATTTAAACAATACACAGTCAAAATTACAAAGCTGCACTACTCTTGAGGTTGGAACTTTCATGTTTCCTGAAAGTGATATGACAGCCCCGTTGAAAAAAACAGCATATGCTGGTTAGGTATGTTTTGAAGCATGGTAGCTGGTTTAAGCTGAGAACCAGCCGGTTGCATAAAGCACCTTAAGTGTAATTTTGCCTTAAGTGTGTCCTTAAGTATACCTTAAGTTTTACTAAAGTTATTCTCCTATTGTCTTCGGTAAAGGGAAATCACCTCTAAAGTGTCATACTTAAGGGAAAAAATTAAGCTGCTTTATGCAACCGGGCCCCGCACATGACCAGCTCAAACCAGCTACCATGCTTCAAAACATACCTAACTACAGTAGCATAAGGCTGTTTTTTTCAACAGGGAGAGAAAGCACATGGCAGTAAACATGACAAAAGTTGCAATAGTCTAGCCAACAAAAACATGATTAATGATAATCATTAATAAATTCATTTTTTCTCATATCATGAATGGCTATGGCCTAACCACTACAGTCCATACATTAAACCTGGTTAGCTCAGAGAGAAAAACCTTAAAGACAGGAGAATGGACTGATTTAAAACTGCAGTTAAAGAAACATATGAAAACAAACGTAATCAGTATAGAACTTTGGAGAATGTGGCCAGAGGCTTAACAGATTTGTTCAAATTCAAGAGGATCATTCTAGGACAATACATCGAGCTGTAAGTTACCATAATGTTAATACATTTAGTAATGATCTTTTCATATAGGCCTGCAGTATGTCATAAGCATCTTGTTTGCTCTTTTGCTATTTTGTAAAAGTAGTGGCTGCATTTTTGTTGATTGTCGTCAGCCCTAATTTTGTTTCATGTAATGGCACTGAAACATTTTATATTTGTGTGCCTGTTTTTTAGAAACCACTTCCAAGCACCAAACGTGTGTATTCATTAAACTTGTACCATACATTAGTTAATTTTATTCATATACTGCAATGAAAACATCTGACCAATTAAATATATAGCAACATTCAAATAAAACTAAACACGTTTATTTTCTTTTAAAAACAACCTATCTTAACTATAGCTGTTGTTACTACACTTGCTATTGGTAAACAGATGTCATTGGTTGACTCCCCGTGCTGCTTTGAGCACGATTGGGTAAACTTACTGTCATTCAGGAAACTAGCCAATTAGAGCTGTTCGCGCCCTTCACTGGTTCATTTTGAACATACGCGAGGAATTGATGTCTGTCAGTTAGTTTCAGTAGTATTGATGGTCCAGTTATATGTAAACAGCGCTGAAGACACGAAGTCGTGTGGAAGTTGCAGGCTGCTGGAGAATAATCACACGCATTAACAGCTTTACCAGCAGAAGGTAAAAACTTGTTTTTGTATTTTCGTCTAGTGTGATGCTAATCGTGATTAGCGATATTAGCACTAACTTCAATGCTATAACATTCTACATAATATTGAGCTTAAGTAATCTTCCTCTTCTCACACGTGTTTTTCTTTAAGTACACAGAAATATATGATAAGATTTGCCTGGGCAGTACACACACCTGGTAAGTATGTGTAACGTTAGATTTCTTTCTGACTTTCTTTTGCATTCCATTTTAAACACTAATTTCAACAATAACTGTTAATGATAAAACATTTGCTCTCATTTTTTAGATGAAGGGAAGAAAAGCTACCCAGGCACCCAAACTCCATCGGTAGTAAGTGTTTAAACATTCGACCTGAGTATTTGTATTATGTTGTTATTAACAATTGTGTAATATTATGTATGCTTAATACTGTTATAATGTAACTCTGTAACCGTTTGGGTTACGTATTTCTTGGGTTAAAACATAACAAAATAAGGGACTTTTTATTTTCTAACTCTTACAATAACAATCACGTACAGTTAAACATTTACATCATTTGTGAAAGAAAAATTGTCCATTCCTTTAAACTGGTGACTTGTTTTGCTGATTTAATGATGGAAGTTATAAGACTTACATTTAAGTTAGCATTGTAACTTGTTTTCTAACAGTATACTCTGTATTCACATTGCCGTAATGTATAATGATGGCAGATTCAGTCCTTTATCTAACGTTACTACATTGCATATTTGCCACAGACTCATTTACTTTTTTGTGGTATGTTTTTACTTATGGTATGATTTACTTATTCTGACAGTTTGATGTTTGTCCAAATATACTATCAAAACTTCCTCCGATACCTTTTTGTGACCCTGTGTAAATGTTTTCAACACCACTTGAAACTGTTGTATTTCTCCAGGATTAAAAGTTTGTTTTATAAGAATTTGATGAATGTATTGTATGGGGATGTACTTTTTATTTATTTATTATATTCAACCATTTGTTTAAAGCATATACTGTAATTCTGTACTGTAAAGAAGTCAATCATTGTGTATTTCGAGTGTACATTTACAAATTATGGTGATTGTGTTCATATGATTAATATGTTTACCTAAATAAAATGTTATTCTACAATGCTAAACATGTGTTTTTCATTTTATTGACAGTATCTGACTAGTAATTCATGGCCAATATATGTAAAGTTACAGAGCATTTACTGTATTAAAAGTATTTGACTGAAAAAATTCAGGAAAGAAACTGTAAAATAACAGTGTTTTTCTGCAGAACATTAGTACTTTCACATAGTTTAAAGAGGTTTATCATTATAATTCAGAAAAAAAAGCATAAAATAACAGTATTTTTCTGTAAAACATTATGTGCAGTCACTTTATTGAAGGTGTTTGATCGTAATAATTAAGGAAAAGTCTGTGAAATAACTGTTTCCCTGTAAAACATTTAAAGAAAAATTACGTAAATGTAATGTTTTTCTCCATTATTTGATTTACGGAGTTTCATCTTAATTTTATGGTTTTTGTTTGGCAGCCGCTGCTGCCAGTGATTTGACCGTTTTTTTTACGATATTTTTTTTTACAGTGTAGGGTGCATCGCTTTGCGCCCCCCCCAAATAAAGACTTATACAATTAGACAATAAAAAAGAATAATTAAACCAATAACATATTTAGTTATACAATACTGGAACATCAATACTTTTGGTTGGTGGTCTTGTTTTTTTATGTTTGCGTGCATAAAATTTATTATAAATTTCTATATTCTATAAAACGCCAGAAAATCTGTGGCCCCCAGGACCCATCTTGGGACCCCAGTTTAAGAACCACTGCATTAAAGGGGATGTGCTATGGTGTTTCATGCATTCTGACTTCTTTACAATGTTAAACGTGCTGTCTTCTCATGCTTGACATGGTAAACTTGTCAAGAAAACGAGTTGGATGTATGACGTAGTATGTCTGTGCTCGATACACTGTCCCAGTGTTCGTATAGGTTTCGGAAAGTTTTTTTCAAACATGAAAATCCGTTTTGTAACAACTTTTCTTAGTCCCTTATTGGACAATTCTCCAGGAAAAGCACGCCCACGCGTCAACCAAGGAGAGCGGGAGAAGGAGCATGCGCACACGTCAACCAGCTGGAGCAAGAGAAAGAGAGCACTGCGTTTGCAAAGTTCAGCGGTGTTTGTTTGTTCACTGTATTTCGGTGAGGAATACCGTGGCTATAACGCTGGATTTGGAGATCGTTTGAAACTGATAGATGAAGCGGTCCCAGCGCTAAAAGATGCTGGACATGAACTGCACGCGGTAAGTGAAACTGAGTCATATGTCTGTTTTGTTGGCAATGGGTGTGCACGTGCTTTAGTTCCGCCCCCCATCCCCCCGGCAAATAATCGTACAGCTGCATCTATCGGTCTTTTATAAATGTGATCAAACTAAAGACGGATATTAGACGGGTGTACGAAACTATTCTATAGTACTCAAAATTAACATGAGATATGCAGAAACTGTCTGAGTGACGGCCACTTTAATGAAACAAAACTAGAAATGGGACACAATACAGAAGAAATGGTTGGTGATTTGATCCACATATAAATTCAATTTTAACTACAGACAAAACAAAACAAAACCATTGACCACAGACGAACAGATTAAAATGCTTTAGATTTTGTCAAAGTTTTAGAGTTTTTGTTTTTGTCAAATCTTAATAGAGCAAGAACAAATATTCTCATGATCTGCCCATTTAAACTCATAACAATAACAAAACTTGAAATGTAAAGTACACTTTTAAGTAATGTTAAAATATTTGAAAAAATGTTGTTTTGAAAAAGTAAAACTATGACCTTGGTGTGCAAACAAAACCAAAATTACATAACTACCAAAAGCACAAGGAACTTCAAACAGTTTTTGTTCACATGTGGAAAAAGTCTTAAAATAAAGAGCTCAGGACAAACCCTTAACATTAATGGCCATTGGCTTTAGTTATAAACTTCCATTTCCGTTCTGTGGTTACAGTAGCTTCAGAAATAGACAGAAAGACTGCAGTGCCGTGGAACCCGGTCTCCTGGGAGCCCTCACGGACCGCAGAGGTCACTCAGACTATCCAGGGAGCACACATCTCCCATATTTCATCTTCTGCAATGTGCAGCTGATATTACTTTTATACATACAGTACTCTGATCTTATGTTTAAGACGGAGGAGAGAAAACACTGCTTTCACGTGGTATATTTCATAATGAACTGTCTTATTCCATTACTCTGGTTCTATATGAGTTTTACAAACATATTCTAAACCAGTGGTTCTCAAACTGTGGAACGCGTAATTAAAAACTCTATATACTAATTTACATTTCGTGAATTTCAAATGTTTAATACATGATATATTAATACGGAATACATCTCAGTCTATGTGCAATTTTAACATAGTTATATGAATTATTGTTGATTGATCTTTGGTCAATGTAACTCAGCAGCTCAAACACAGAGCGGGAGCAGACAGGTGCTCGTGCGTCTCTCTTCCAATGAGCTGCGAGTAAATTAAGCTTCTTCTGTTTTTGGTACTTGGAACAACTCATTTTATTAAAGGTGGTACATTATCTGAAAAGTTTGAGAATCATGCACTGTTCTAAACCAAGTTTACATACAGCTTGATGTGAAACGCTTCGATTCAATAAATTCCCTCTGTTCTATCTGGTTTGGGGACTCTTATCAAATAAAAGCACAGGTTAATAATTGTCTATTCGGGTGGATCCAGGGGCACTGAAAAGGACATTTCTATCATCCAAACCTCCCAAATAGCTTACACACAAGCTCCTACAGTCTGAAAGGCCTTTGGGTACATAAAGGGAGTGGTTGTTATGTTCACAAACATAGACTGGGAGGCCAAACTGTCTACATCTGAACAGGACCAGTTAGCATAAGCAAAGATAATATATGCTGACAGATGTATGCAACACTATCAATAACTGCTTCAGCACAGAGACCATATAACATGTTAGCTGGCAGGCTCGTTTTTGCAGGTTTATGAACCCTACCAAGAATATCTACATGGCAGTTTACAACATTTAAGTGTGTTTGAACATTTTAATGTTTCAAATCGCAAACTGTGTTTAGGAAACGGTCATACCTCATTTAGCAACCACTTGACAAATTGGTGGTTAGTACTTCAAGATAATATAATAATATCAATAAGCTCTCAAAAGCAGTCTGCACAGTAGGATGTGCAGCAAATAAGAACAACACTACCACCCAACAATATCCGATTTAATAGTATTTTGTACCTTTCTTTAACAAGATAACATCTTGAACATGCAATACCTTGCCACGATTAAAACACCAAAACAATATGCAATTCCAAAAGTAAAAAGTCAGACTTTGAGGAAGGTACAAATGTAAGGTGTCCGGTCAATTTTTGAGATTTATACATCTTTGAGATGTATAAATTGAGATTTAGACATCATCTATATATCTATACATATATATACATATATATATATATATATATATATATATATATATATATATAACACACACACACGCACACACCACACGCACACCACGCACACACACACACACCGCACTCCACGCACACACACACGCGCACACGCACGCACACACACGCACGCACACACGCACACGCACGCATGCACGCACACACACGCACACACTAGGCTTGTTTTTGATCCCAAAACAAGCAAAAAGAAGTCTCTACATAATGTAATATGATATACAAGCAAAAAAGTATTTATATAATATAATATAATATATACTGTTTATTATATGTCTGTGTGTGGTGTGTGCGTGTGTGCGTGCGTGTGTGTGCGCGTGTGTGTGTGCGTGGAGTGCGGTGTGTGTGTGTGTGCGTGGTGTGCGTGTGGTGTGTGCGTGTGTGTGTGTCATATATATATATATATATATACACACATATATACACATATATACACACACATGTACTGTGTGTGCGTGCGTGTGTGCGTGCGTGCACATGTACTACAATACATTATAGGTGGATATATATGTATATATATATATTACATTATATAGAGACTTATTTGCTTGTTTTTGGGATTAGAAAGACAATGTTCAATGCAGTAGGGGGAGACTAATATGAAGCTGCAATAAATAACAAGCTAACACATATCAGTGCAATGGCACAAACTACCTCAACTTTCAGTCATCACTCATTTCTATTACTGCCTCAATCCAGCAGGTCTGAGCTCCAGCAACAATCCTGCTTGTGCATGCAGACCTTCTTAGTGGCACCTGAGACTGATGCTTTGCTGATTCAGGGACCATTAAATCAAACCCATGACCATAAATTGCATATTTTATTATTAATTTGCATACATGGTGCACCAAGTGGCCAAAGCGATGATGTGAT
This sequence comes from Triplophysa rosa, assembly GCF_024868665.1. Lineage (NCBI taxonomy): Eukaryota > Metazoa > Chordata > Actinopteri > Cypriniformes > Nemacheilidae > Triplophysa > Triplophysa rosa. The sequence continues at coordinate 9,315,384 of NC_079896.1, read as the reverse complement.
CGATGAGCTCAATGATTCATCAGCCTGCCTGTACCATGGTTCATCTTTGCTTCTCAGTTGCAACCAAAGGGCCAGGTTATGGATGTGTGTGATACTGTAAATTGTTTGCCCCGTGTAAACTTCCACAGATTCGGGGAGGACACACAAGCACAACTAGCTTAATGATCACCAAAAGTTCCCTCCCCTCTCACTGCAGCAGTATATATATGAGGAACCTCTGCTGCTTTCACTGTTGTTCTCAGAGTAGGAGATTGGACATCTCCAAACCAGCTACAATGAAGATCGTCCTTCTGTTTTTATTACTAATCTTGTCTGTAACTAATGCAGCGTCTAACCAGAGGAGAACACCCACGGAGGCACCCATCCTCAGCAGCACCGTGCAGCCACCAACTGAGACTAGATCCCGCTTTGCTATGTTAGATGATGTACGACTGCTAGCGAACGGTCTGCTCCAGCTCGGCCAGAGTCTCAGAGAGTTCGTGCACAAGACCAAAGCTCAGATCAATGACATCTTTCAGAAGCTCAACATTTTCGACCGCTCCTTCTACCAGCTGTCGGTGGTCACCAGTGAGATTAAAGAGGAAGAGGAGAAGCTGAAGAAGACGACCGTATACTTGAAGGAAAACAATGAAGAGATTAGAAACCTGTCAATGGAGATCAACAGCAAAATCAACAACATTCTACAAGAGCGAAGCCAGCTGCATAGCAAGGTTGGAGGACTGGAGGAGAAGCTGCAGGGTTTGTCTCAAAGCATTATGCCACTGGAGCAAATTCAGGAGATCTCTGGTCTTAAGGTGATTTAGATCAGATTGTCTCAATAGTTGAAATAGGTAAAAAAAAAAAAAAACTTCTGAAATCAAAAGGAAAGTTCAACCAAAAATAAAGTTATATAATTTGTTCACCCTCGTGTGGTTCAAAACCTGTATATGACTCTTCTGTGGAACACAAAAGAAGACATTTTAAGAGTTTTGCGTCCATACAATGTAAGTCAATGGAGGCACATGGTTACCGACATTCTTCAAAATATCTTCTTTTGGGTTCTTCACAAAGGTTTGGAATGACATGAGGGTGAATAAATGATGAAATTAAAATTTTGGGGTAAGCAATCCCTTTAATGTATTCCAATGTATGACAATATCAGAGACAAATCAATAAGCAAATGTACCGTTAGAAGCTACTGTATACAGTTTAAGATGTAAACATGACTCGGTAATGTACAATTGTTCTTTTAGCTCTTTGACAAAATGTTAAATGCTTTCATTTGGAAGCTGCATTGAATAAACGTGTTTGCGAATAAATGTAAATGTAACCTTTACGTGCATTGTTTTAAAACGTTGTTGCAGGAAGTAATTGAAACACAAGAAAAAACCATTACAGACCTGCTTAAATCTGTAAAAGAGCAACACGAACAGCTCAACTATCAGAATGTCAAAATTAAGAGTCTTGAGGATAAGGTAATTCATTGCGTTATTTAACGTATATTTTCTGACGCATCTTATCTTTATTTATTTGCATTATTGCAAGTATATAAACATATTCTTATTTTCAGATGAGTTATGACAATTTTCAAGACACCGCAGAAAAATCGTTGGATTTAAGCCCAGAAACACCTGACCCCTTTGGGTACTTGACAATCAATTCCACCAATGGAACTATGGACATAAACGGTAAGAAATTAACAATCAGCAATGTCTACATTGAGGTTTTACTGGGTCCAGACTGATCAGTTGTGTACTTTGTTGCATAGATTATCCAATGGGCTGCAGTGACGTGTTCAAAAGTGGACAAAGAAAAAGCGGAATTTACCCAATAAAACCCAATCAATCTGAACCCTTCAATGTGTACTGCGAGATGAGCTCTGGTAAGACACCAGTAACTCTTAAACTTAATAAATACATTTAATAAGACTAATATTATCGAATTTAAAATAAGATTCTCATTCAAAGATTAAAAATACTTCTTTTTAAGATGGAGCATCTACAGTTATTCAGAGGAGGGAAGATGGTTCTGTTGATTTTGACCAGTCATGGGGAAAATATGAACATGGATTTGGCAAACTGGAAAGTAGGTTTTCACCTTTGTGTAATGTCAAAGATGTTCCCTTAAAATGGATTTATGGAGTTAGTTTATACAAAAATGAAACTGTTGTTGTTATTTATTCACCCTCATATTCCAAGTGTCCTGGGCACACCAATGGGCTTGGTAAACAAACTAAAATATTATACATTATTGTGCCAGAACTTCATAGTTTGCACATTTTTTGGATGTATACTTTTAAGTAGGGTTGTCAATGTTAACGCGTTAACGCATACGATTAATTTTTTCAAATTAACGCGTGAAAAATATTTAACGCAATTAACGCAGCATCCGTTTGTTTTGACATTCTTTGTCTAGCGTTACATTATGTAATCACGCTCTTATTCGTGTACAGGCTTTTAAACCACTTAAGCGCGATTTTAAACAGTTGCTTTGACGCGTTCAATGAAGATAGACAGCTTCTAAACTGTGGAACGCGGCAAAACGCAACGCGAGGTCCAGTCTGGTGTAAACAGTCCCGGGCTGAAGGCTGCGTCGGTGAATCTCTGTCAGACAGCGCATCCGTGTTAAGTTCTCTTTCGTGCTTGAATGGATAAAACCACACAAGATTATGTCAGAAAGCCCGTTTTGTCTAGCATTTTCTTAAGCACAGACTTCAAAGTGTAAAATAAAATCTTAAATGAATGCAAAGAGTTGTGAAAATGGGAGTGCGGTGACGGTCAGATCTGCGTACTGAGACAGCTCTTAAAGGGGCCGCGTTCTTAAACCTGCTGCTGTGACTCCTGTCACTAATGTTAATCAAAGAACAAAATAAAAGAAGAAATCAATGTGATTTTGTAGCTTTAATGAGAATTCTTCTGCATTTAATTTATAATTTAGCATTGAAGACTGTAAAGTGTTTGAGAACTTCCTTCAATTTCTGTATATTTCATGATGGCTCTCAATTATATTGTTGAATGGCTATAATTAATGTTAAAATAATCAATTTAATAGAGACAGTTACAGTACTAATATCAAAATGTTTTCTTTCATTCATAAAATGACGCCGTTAAAGAAATATGTTGTTTCTACATCAATTTGAAGATTAAATGTGAAATTATTCAAATGTAAAAGTATATTTTAAAATATTATTGTTATGTGTGATTAATCGTGATTAATCACAGAAAATGTGTGATTAATCAGATTAATTTTTTAATCGATTGACAGCACTACTTTTAAGTAATGCATAGCATCCAGAACAACAGCGATATCCACAACAGGAAATTAGAGTAGTGTACTGCTTTGCTGCGTACGCAAGGGTCAAAACTTTCATAAAACGATGCATCCCATTTTAATTATTTTTCACGAAACCCTTTCATATGCCTCCAGGACATTTGAAATACACTGCATAAGTTACTCAGAGTAAAAGTTAGCATAAACTAGAACAAAACAAAGGTTTTTCACTTTTGGGTAAACTATTGCTCAGGTCTTTCCCGTGACTTTTAAAGGAATAGTTCACCCTAATAATTTTTTTAATTCTGTCATCATTTACTCACCCTCTTGTCATTTCAAACCTGTATGACTATTTCTTCTGCAGAACACAAAAAAGATATTTTGAAAAATGTCGGTAACCAAACAATGGCGGTGCCTGTGACTTGCATTGGTTTTGTTTCCATACAAAAGAAGTCAATGTGTACCGCCGTTGTTACGGTAACCAACATTCTTCAAATATCCTACAGTAACTCCAACAGGTTTGAAATGACAAGACGGCGAGTAAATAATGACAGAATTTTCAATTTTGAATGTGAATTGTGGGTGGGTGAATTATCCCTTTAGAAATGACACACAAAAAATAGTTGATTGAAAATTGCATCAAATAAAGAAAATGGAATATATACTGACAAAAAACATATGTGGTCTGTTTTAAGTATATATGGTGACATAAACGCAAACTATGCGGTATATCTAAAGCCATACCAGCAAGTGTAGTTCCACTGCATTACAAGTTAATGCCTCCGGCATCAAATGCTTTAGACTTAATAAACTAGGCTTCAAATATGTGGTAGGGGGTAATAAGGAATGTTTACAGTATCATACATGTTACGATGTTCCGTATGGTGTGTTGCAGATGAGTTCTGGCTTGGCCTACAGAAAATCTATTCCATTGCCCAGCATGGAGAATACATTCTACACATTGAACTTGAAGACTGGAAGGAGGAAAAGAGGTTCATAGAGTACACGTTCACCCTGGGCGGCCCTGTGACCGATTACACCCTTCACCTGGCACCTCTGTCTGGAGATCTGCCTGATGCCATGAGTAACCACACAGGCATGAAGTTCTCAACCAAGGACAGAGACAACGATAAGCATGACGAATCCAACTGTGCCCACAACTACACAGGTATCAAATTCAGATTTTATTGTGTCCATTTTAGTCCAAGAGTTTGGCTTCAACCCTTGGGGTACCTCATGTAGCTCACAACAATCCACAAATCTATTCTTACTATTTGTTACAGTGTGAAATGATCTTGAATGAAATCAACACAAGTTTCAGCCCACAGTACAGTATGTTTATCAAAACGGCTTCCATTAACAATAATAAAATGTTTGCTGTTCTCAGGTGGTTGGTGGTTTGATGCATGCGGAGACACCAACCTAAACGGGAGATATGCCTGGATAAGACCAAAGGCTCGGCTCCAGCGCAGGAAAGGAATATACTGGAGGCCTACCAAAGGAAGCCCCTTCACCCTTAAATCCACAAAGATCACTATCAGACCATCAACCGAGTTTCAATAATCCATGACCGTACTTTCCATTGGGACATTCCATTCCAGATCAGAGGGGTCACCGTGGCAACTGACCCTGACCAACAAAGCATCTCTCCTCTATAGACAGTCTGAAATTGCTGATTTCCACAACAGAATGATGCAACTACAACAAGTCACTGACTCCAGCAGAAACTGAGTCAAAGGGGAGGTTCAACATGCATGTGATATTTCGGAAGATCCATTGGACATTGGATTAAAAGCTTAGTAAAGGCTTTTTATTTAAAAAATATAAAAAGACAGAGGTTCAAATAACCCGACAGTAAAGACGCGGTGCATGTTATTACCAAGAATGTTCCGTTGTAGACCATATGCATACTGTAGTATAGAACTATACTGTATTCAACAATAGAGCTTCTCATTGTCTTGTTTGAATTGTTTTATGGTCATTTAAATAGTGTAAGCAAAATTCCTAAATGTGCAACATTTAATCATTTCTAAGCAAACGTCTAATGCTCACCCCAAAGTTATACAAGTATCAACTAACCAAATAAAAAAAAAGAAACAACATAAGGGTTAGTAAAATCTGAATATATATGAACAAGTATGAATCTGATATAACAACGTTATTAATGAAAGCTAATATAAAGTGTCACCAAATAATTGTATTGTCATACTGGTTAAAGTTTGAGTTTCTTTTATGTTACTGAGTCATATTGACTCCTGTTTACACTTTGTGCATACAAATACTTTGTGTATTGTGTATATATATTTAGTTTACAGAATGTTTTTCAGTATGCTTCATATTTATAGCAAAACTTTCAGACATTAACACAAAAATAAAAATAAATCTTTATTTACCTTTCACAGAAGTGCAATGAGTGGATATTTTTTATTATACCTAAACTGACAACAACTGTCCCTTTCCATTACAGCTGGCTAAAGAAAAATGTGGTGCATATAAGTTGCTCAATAATACTACAGTATATTTACATTTATGCATTTGGCAGACGCTTTTATCCAAAGCAACTCACATTGCATGATACTATACATTTGTATTTGAGTGTGTGCAAAGTCTGCAAACCCATGGGATCGAACCCATGTCCTTGGCGTTGCTAGCGCCATGCTCAAACCACTGAGCTACAGGAAAGCTTATGCGACAGAGTATTTCTTAAATTCTATTAAATCAACTTAAATTATAAAATAAATAATAACTGAAAATTATATTAATAACCTACCTGTTTTACATTCCTTCTGGAAAAGGAAAACACACAAAAAGTCATATTGTATTGTTGCAGTATAACAACAAATCTGACCAGGTTATCGCAAACCATTCTGTTATGCACATTTGTAATATTTTAGAATTTTGTGCAAAATATTTCATACAAATGTCAGCAAAAACTTCAAAAAAGGTATACATAAAAAAATAAGAGCACCTTACTGGTGGGCTCAAGAAGATGTTCCCATACAGTTTAAGGCATAGTTCACACGAGACAACAAATATTCAGCAGATAATAAATTTCCAGCAGTTTAAGCACGTCTACCCTGCCTTGAAAACCAACCTTTCCTAATTAAATCTTACATGCCGTACACACACATAAATGTCTCAAATTAATTTTCAGCAGTAAACTATGTCAAAATGCATTAAAGTCCAAAACCCTCCAGTCAGCATCACCCAAATCAAGGCCGATTATGCAGAGCACCAGTCCACTGAATGATAAGGCTGGCACCGGCTAAGAGAAGACAAACATGTCCTCTGAATGACAGGTTATGTCAACATATGCACAAGATAAGCATTGTTGTCTGGCTGACCTTGACTAAAATAGCATCCTTAGACAGTGGGGTTGAATGTGACTCTGGCTAATTTAGCGATACATGTCAGACAAAGCATTCAATTTCAAGTAAGAAACATGGCTTGTGTTTGAGTGCAAGGACTCGATGAAAAGATCGTATGAAAAGAGGAAATACCTGTATGTGGTGCTGGGCACATAGACGTCCCTGGCGGGAAACTCCAAGATCTCTTTCGTTGGCCGTACTCGACTGTCTGGGTAGGGCTTAACTTGGAGTAGATCGGGGGTCAGGCAATAGTGAGGGCTCTCAGGGGCCGGTGAGATGTCGATCTTTAACTGAGCTGAGGGCATAAAGGAAGCAAGCTATTACTAGGTAACTAGGTCAACTGATAAAAAAATGACATGATGAATTAATTGCAATTAATTGCATATATCAATAATTGTGGAGAAATCATTGAACATAAATGATAACTGTCCAACAGTCCACACAGCATCTATTTTGCAATGAGGTTTGTCAATATGGCCATAACCCATTGATGTCAAGCCAGCTCTACCTGTAATAGGCCTCAGTCTACGCAGCACAGAGGATGGACGCCTCATGTCGGCTAAAAACTTGTACAGGTCTTCATCGCTCAGCCGATCTCCCTCCTAATACAGTAAGGAAAGAAAACTAATGTCAGAAACACACAGGCTGTCAAATATACAAAAATAAAAAATATAATAACATTAGCGGTCTAACTATGCAATGACCAGTAACTAGAGCACGATGAACTGAGATCCAAGTTTAAATCAATATTGGGCAGCTTTTCCAGAATAACAGTATGACCTGTTTGAAGAAGTTGGTGACAGTCAGGGTGGCAGGCCTGAAGCTGGTCAGACTGCACGATTCGTCTCCGCTTGTGGTTCTCTCCAGCGAGCGGCGTCCCACAATACTCGAGTTCCTCCGCTCTGACCATGAGCCTTTCCGCTCTGTGTGACCGACGACATGTGATCAGGCAGTTCAAACAATTCAGTGGTACTGCTACATGAGTTCAGCCTAAACGATTTGTAGACTCACCTGACAGACCCATCTCCACCTCAGTGTCTCTCTCCAGACTGCCTGCACTGTTCACGATGTTCATGAGGTGTATGGCCGTCCAGGCGAAGGGCATGCGGTAGCGCCCCAGTCGCTGACAGAACTGGTCCGCCTGACCACGCAACTTCTCGAGCTTTTCCTTATTCTATGAAACCCATAAACAGTAAGTACAACTAAATCCCAGCAGGAATTGGTGTAAAATGTATAAGGTGTTTGGTGTTGCGAATAAGATTGGACAGTTGATGGAAGATCTTACTTTGGCTGTGTCAGATTCTTTGAAGACCATGTAAGGTTCGGCAGACTCTCCGATATCTCCCTGCTGTAGAACCTTCTCGAGCTGCAAGCAAACACAGTAAAACATATCGACATACTTCTATACTCCAAAGCTTCTATTTATGTCATCTACTCTAAAAGAATAATGTACTTTTTTATCCACGTTGAAACTTTATCTACAATATTTTATGGTTGTGAAGAAATAAACCTTAAAAAAGGACATTCAAAAAAACACATGAAAAGGAAAACTTCTTAAGCTTTTCCTGAAGTCTTAAAGACAGTTTTACTGCACCTATGCATTGTTGTTCTTTCGTTGCACAATTTGCTTCTATTGTTTCCCCCTACGTCGCTTTGGATAAAAGCGTCTGCTAAACGAATAAATGTAAATGTAAGACATGAATGTGAATTGGTAACCTTGATGACAAGAAAGACGTCTTGTGAAGGGTAGGTTATGGAGAAGACAGCAGAGCGGGCCAGGGTGGAGATAGCAGCAGATGGGATGTGTGGCCGGAGCATGGCCTTTGTTTGCTCTGAGTTCAAATCAAAGTAAAAGTTCTCTGATATCTGAGGATTAAGATAAGAATAAAAACAAATGTCAGTATAGTTGCAAAGGAATAACTAAAAACATCTAGAAGGTGACTATTACCCCCTAGTGTTGAAATTGTGAATAACACAATGAATTTTTTTCTGTAAAGTTGTGTTTCGCTTTAATTTTTACTGTTTCTTTATGAAGTTTAACATGCTGAATACAAAAATCACCTTTTTCCCCCCATCAACGGTAATCACAAAAAAAACTAAGCACATTTATTTATACATTTCGGTATTATAACTCGTACGCAGAAATTACAAGGTACTGGCATAACACTGAGCTCAAAACAACAGTTTAACATAACAGTCACTAAAAAGGAGTTGTCCAAAACTTCAGAAGTGTACATTTGATCGTTTTGGTCTTTTATGACTAATACTGTCTAATACAAGTTCCAGATGTAGTCACCCATCATCGCTTCATCCCCCTACAGATATTTCTAGAATTTTCAGACAGTGACGTTTGGAAAATAAATGTTAAAATATATGAAAATTTGTACAGTTTTTGTTTATTTGCAATATACCAATATATTGTAATTAATGATATAAGCTCAAAATGTACTTGAGCTAATTATACACTAAAACATTGATGCTACATGAAAATTAGTATTACCACAATAATTACTACCACAGAATTGTACAAGAACTATAAAAAGGTCGGTCAAAACAAAAATTTGTTACACTGTGTATTCAGTTTAAAAAAGCGACAGGACTTTTTTTGAAAACACGGTTTCCTCCATAGGATTATAATGTAAAACAGACGCAAGCAGCTTCAAAACAGAAGTCAAGTGTGAACATGGCCTTAGGCTTTCCTTTTCACTATACAAGTAAACTGTGTCGCGCTTTGCTAGCTTTCTACTTTTAAACCCTGAACAGCACAGAGGTAATCATAACAGCTCACCTTTTTCTTTTCCTTGACATCATATAAAGCCAAACTTGCGAATATTGGCTCAATTTCTATCTCAAACCTTAAAAGGAGAGAAGCAAGTCAGCAATACTGTAGCCATTAATGTTACATTTCAGTACAGAAAAAGCAGTTCCAGACTTACTTCAAGGACAAGCACTTGACTAAAAGCCTCTGACCAAAATGCTCTTTTGGAACATCAGGAACACAGTGGCGCTCAATTGGCTCTTCCTACGACAAGAAAAATACAGATACAAATAAAGTAGTCTGGACATGATATGCTGCGGGTTTATGTAGTCAAACCCTATTCAGTGCAAATATGGTGTGCAGTGTCCACTACCGTATTTTTTATTTATACATATTAAATTATTATATTATCAAACTTATTTATAATTATTTATCTAAAAACAAGCTGAGAACTGTATTCTGAATGACTTAAATGCTGATGTTTAATACATCTATTAATCTATACAGCCAATATCGTAATACACATTAATTTTGCATTCCTAAAGGCACCATAAAGAACTATCAAAAGGACTCTGTTATACTCTACCTCATCCAGAGCGGGGTGCAGCGCAAAGAGCTCTCGATGACGGTTTGACATGCGCTGGTCTTCATTGTGACGGTCGATCTCTTCATTAGGCACTCGATCTAAAAGGTGTGGCAGCAGAGCATCAGGCTGAGAGTTCTTCAGGTCAAATATACTGCAAGCCCAACTGCCCCGTGGGGTGTCATCTATGGACATGGACCTCCGCTTTAGATCATCCTGTAACACAAAACACATTCTCAGTTATATTCGGCAAAGCCACAGTAATGTTATGCACAATTGTTCAGGCTTATCAGGTTTAGCAAAAAAACATTAGATTATGCATGATGACAGGTTAACCTGATCGTCCTGATAGCTGCTGTGATCTGGCAACTCATCTGACTCAAAAACCTGTTTTGGTAAACCTCTCTGCCTCTCCTTCTGCTTGTCCAGAGTGTTGGGATTAAACGCAGTGCCAAGCTTGTGGTACCTGTGCATCCAAAATACATGTTATGACCTGTCTGCTAGCATGTATGGATTAGCTAGTGCTACCACATGACAAAAAAATGTAGCATTTAATTAAGGACATTTTTCTGATAGACCCGTAAGGCGTATGCTTAAATGGATGAAATTGGTTTTGTACAAAAAATGTTTTTGAAATGGTTGTCTTTGACTCAAAATTCAAGAAAAAGTATCCAATAATAGCCCAACATAGATTAACTCCTGAATACTGTTTGAAAAGCATCACAGGGTGAGGTTTTTACACAATTTGGTCACAACGTAGTTACATTTGTATTATTTTATAGCTTTTGACTTTATTATTATTATAATATATTTTATTAAAATATCTAATAATAAAATATAAAAAATAGCATTAAAAGGATATTTCAGCCAAGAAACAAAATTTCCCCATGTTTTACTCACCCTCAATGCATCCTAACTGAATATGACTTTTTCTTCTTGAAGAATAATGCAGTTGGAGTTATAATACCACGTATCCTTTTACTTTCAAGCGGTAGAATGGGAGTGAATGGGGGCAATTTTTTGAAGCTCCAAAAAGTGCATCCATCGATCAAAGAAAGACTCGACACGGCTCCGTGGTCTTAGCAAAGGTCTTCTGAAGCGAATTAGTGAGTTTGTTTAAGAGAAATATCCGTATTGACAACGCTATTAACGATAATGTCTAACCTCAGTTATCCCTCGGCTGCGCCATATTCAGTCATATTCAGTTAGGATGCCTTGAAGGTGAGTAAAACATGGGGAAATTTTGTTTCTTGGCTGAAATATCTCTTTAGTATTGTTTTTATATATTATTATGTATTCATATAATTTTTTTATATTGTATTACTATTAATTATTAATAAGTAAGTTAGTGGTATATAAATTACGAAGTGTAACTGTAACTGATTTACAAACTACGCCCTATGAATACCCATCTACTAGAAAAGCTCTTAAATGGATAGTTCACCAAAAACTGAAATTCTGTCATTTAATCATCCTGTTGCAAATACATATACATTTCTGTTGTTCTGCTGTACACAAAGGAAGATATTTTGAAGAATGTGGGAAACCAAACAGTTGTGGGTCACCATTGACTACCATAGTAGTTTTTCTTCCTACTATGGCAATCAATAGCACCCCAAAACTCTTTGGTTATTAACAGAATTTTCATTTTTGGGTGAACAATTCCTTTAAAGAGCAAACAGAGATAAGAAGGACATCTAGTGAAGCAATAGAACTTGTTCCTCTCTGAACATCATACTTGCGGTTAACAACAGCCCAGTCCTCAGTATAAGAGCGAACACAGTCTCTGACGTGAGCATCGTTGTCACTGTAAAATTATTTTAAAAGGAGAAAGTACACTGTTTGAATAAAAGCATCAGACAAAGGCATAAATGTCACATGAAACACACACTAACCCTTCCTCGGGCACAGCTTGGCCAAGAGTTCGACACTCTCTTGGAGTGTACAGCACTTCAATATCATCTGGAGGAAACTCAATGAGATCTCTCAGAGGTCCTGACTCTATAACAGGTGGATGTGTGATTAAATAGTCCTCGAAATCCACCGGCTCCACTGCTTCTGTCAGGGGAATCTGCATGAAGAACCCCAGCGAGGAGCAAAGAATGTCAGTTTCACTGTCAAGAATTAATTATCCCTTATAAAATCATCACCTGAAGGTGAAAGCACATGGTGTTTTTTATCACTTATTCATTTAACTCAGGTCTAAATGATCAATTACTACGAAATAATTTAGAAATAGGTGATATATTGTTGCTGAAATATAATACTCACAGCATTGCTAGTTGCATTGCCACTCACGCCGAGGTTTTTAAGAAGCTGAGGGGAGCCTCCATACTGACCAGCAATCTGTTTCCTGACCTCAGCTGCTACAGTCCTGGAAAACAGAATGACAGGAAAGTTTAGGGGTAAGGAGGATGTGCATGTATATGTAAGTGTGAAGTGTAATGGGACAGGCAGGTCATCTCAGGATCCTATGACCTGACAGTCATCATCTCACATTAAGAAAAGCACAGAACTAATGCTGCCTTTAAGTCAAATTGGAATCCTCGTATTTGCAAGATGAGCAGACATGAACCAACGCTACCACTGAAACAATACATTTGTCAGGTGACAGAATACCAGGCTCACTGAAATAAAGCTATTTAATGTCAAAGTGTCATTACTATTATTGGGTATAAAACATCATTTATTTGTTTTTTGCTAAATGTTTTTGATAAACAAGATGATGTCATCTCAAACATCAAGCACTGGTCAGGTCAAATAAAAATTACGCTTGAAGTCAAAGCAATTTGGTTTGCAAGCTTTGGTCTTGAAGTCCGATTCACAATGTTATTAAATTGCCTGTGTGGTTACAAACTGACGCATTACAAAAATCATCAGGAAGTGACATCATAGCGATTCTATTTAAAATTTGAGTCCTGGTCTAATCAATGCAGTATGATGTACAGTACACAGGCCCTTGTGCTCTTGTTGATTCTGTTGGGACCTTTATTTAGGCTGGACATTCCTGAAGAGAGAGCAGATGATTAGCCCGCAGACGTGTTGTTTACAAAGGCACAGTGACTTTCAGTGCATATTTTACACCTCCTCTCAGAACATCTTTTAGAGATTCACAGAGTCATGAGAAATGGTTTCTGTTCATTTCCAAAAGGGCTAACATACAAGTATCTAATTAAATTGGAATTAAATGAACAAAGCTAAAAAGATTTCAATTGTACAGTCAGTAGAGCTTTCAGTTTCGCTCTGATTTTTTCAATAAAATATTACTGTAAATCTAGATTTTTTGTGGCCTTATGAATAGTTCTACTACTGTGTCATGTCTCTACAAATGAAACAAAACTGCTTTTCCTTTATCATATCTCAATCAGCACACTTTACTATGTGGGTAAGTGACAAATAGTGATCGGAATCTGGACAGCAGGTGCCTCCGAGTCTCAATTTAACTGATCTGATCAACCTATTGCACATCACTGACAAGACGACAAGGCAAAGGCATTCCTAAGCATCTGGAAAATGCCAAGAGCGTAGCAGCCACAGGGGAGCCTAAAAGGTCATTTCCTTTTTTTAGATCCATTTGAGGTCTAATCTTGCGATTTAACATCATAAAAGACATGTCCATTGAAATGAAATGCAATTTAATCCAATGATGGGACTTGATTGTATAGTCTATTATAAAAGCACCGGGCCCCTTATTCACCAAAATCCTATTATCCGAAATCTGAGTAAATCAAATGCAACAATGAAGTAACAACATCATGACACATTGTCATCACAGGTTATCTGCTTGAGATTTAATCGTGCTTTGCATTTATGGATCATTCTGAAATGGTTGGGGAGAAGTATTCTTGGTGACTACATAAAAACATGTGTAAGACCCCTTTTCTTGACAAATGACAATCATACTATATAATAGTCGTTGTTTACATCTAAACATGCTAATTTAACCCTAAAGTGTTTTTTTTTTGATACATCAGAGTCAACTCAAAAACCAAAGCCACGCACAGCGATACGCGATTACATATACCGTTACGCACATTTGACAGCATTCATCTCACGATCATCTGATGTGTCAGTATGTCAAGGCAAGCCATCGTCTCGTAAACCCCAATGCATTTCACTGACTCCCCAAAATCATTACACGGGCTCAACAAACAATGCATCTATGTATTATAAACCCTACGATAGAGACTTACTTTAATGCACACAGGCACAAAGGCATCATACCGCTGCCTTTCAGTTTGGGTGGGTCACTCGGGCATCTCTATGGCTGTGGCTCAAATCATAGTGAGCTGCCTAACTAGACTACCTAACTAGCGTTTATAACAAGCCTGCTACGCCCAGAATGCACTCTGGAAAGGGAGCTCACTAGGATTCCTGACACAGCCTTTATAACTCCGCGTCTGCTCCAGCTATCTCAACGTCTAGGCCTTATTTGGAAAGGCTGGCATGCTCGCCCACTGCATTAGGCAGCAAATAAAGAATGATCATACGGCTCAGGGTGAAGACATGTAAAAGCGCAATGAGGTTTTGATTTGCGAAAGATCTTCTTACCTGCTGATTTTCTGTGCGAATGCGCGGCGTTCAGCCATGACTGTAGCCGCTGAGTGCTCGAGTACTCCAGCGCTCCAGCCGCGATATTCCTTTCCCACCCGTATCCCGACAAGTCCCGCCTCCTGCGACTCCCAAGAAGACTGTGATTGGACAGTTGAGAAGTCATTCACAAAGTCGTAGTAACCATAACAAAAAGCGGACTAGTGAGGCGGGACTTATTATTGGTGGAGGGGAAGCAATGAGCTCAGTCGCACATGAGAGAAAGAAGAACGGTACCGTAAAACTGGACAAATAAACGCCCCTTTCTTTACAACCTCGGTGTCATTCGTCAACATAACACAAAATGTAACAGTTACAGTTAGTACACTGAAAGAATGAGATGTTTTAATTATTAATATAGTAAATGTGGTTTCTATTTCTGGGATTTCTAGAAGCATAATATTTTATTGGATATCAGGCAGTTGAAGTTCATTACAGTCTTATAGAGTTGGGAACGTGGGCTGGAGACCTCCCAATATGATTCATATCCTGTGTTACACAATAGAGCGATCTTTTACAGGAAACTATCGGTGTCACCAATCGGTGTGAACTGCATCCGTTTCCACTTCCACCGGAATGTAATCTGTAAGCAATAACATTTATTATATTTTTATGTATATATATATATATTTTTTGTAAAATCACATCTTAACGGTTGTGTATTTTTGACGTTTCTGCTTATGAATAATGTAACTTATTGAGAACAAGAATTGCATAGATTTTTCATGTTTATAATTTTATTTAATCATTTTATGTCTTACATCTAATTAAATAAAAGTTGCAAACAAAGCAAAATATTTAAATTAATATTACATATTTTTATTTAAACATCTAAAATATCTATTTGAGACAACAAAATCAAAGGCAGGCAGTCTCTCAACCAGAGAATAGATGAAATACCGCGAGAGCGAACGAGATCAACGCTTCCTCAAAATGTAAACAGAAGAAGTGAGCAGTTGCAGAGTTCTTCCGTGTAATAAGTAAGCAGCAAGTTTTAAAATATAAGTGCGTTTATTTATTTTTTTCATTTGTCTACGTATTTCTTTTACAAAGCATTTGCGGCGTTTGCATTTAGGTTTATTGAAGGTAACTGTAATGTTTTAAAGGTGTACAAACTTACGACTAACGTTACTTAGCATGCTAGTCAGCCAACAGAACAGAAGTGAACTGCATTCTGGTCGTGTCTACAAACGTATCTCTTCCCTTTCCTATTGTTAACCCATTTCTTGAATATCGAACAAACGCTGGGTATTGAATAAAACTAATATGTTATCAAGCCAATTCCAAACAAAATTCAGAAGTATATAACTTGTCTTGTTACTATTAAAACATTTACAGAAAGTCCAGCGCGGGGCTGTTATGGGTTCTGCTCTGTGGATGATGATATGGAGACTACAGGGACCGACGAGGTGGAGAAACTGAAGTCTAAGTTCATGTCAGCATGGCACAATGTGAAATACAGTATGTAATGACAGATTCCACGTTTCACTTTTAGAAACTTTTAATCCCTCACAAAAATATTGCCTCACTGTGCTTAAAACATCATGACACAAATGTTCTTTTACCCTTATAGGTTGGGCTCTCAAAACAAAAACTGCCTTCAGCCGTAATTCCCCTGTTTTCTTGTTGGGGAAATGCTACCATTTCAAGGCTGTGGGTAAGTCATAACAAAGTTTGTTTGAAAATTAGTTTGAAAAGACCAATTTTTTATATTTTACAAACACCAACATTCCAAAACCCTGTTGCATTTAAAGGAAAAAAACAAAGTGTATCAGCTATGTTTCTGTTCATAGATGATGAAAGCCACACAGAGAGTTGTACAGCTGAGGCATCAGATGATGATGTCATCACCGGCAATGTTGATGGTTTTCGGAGGGACTTCACCTCACGGGTTTGGCTTACTTATCGAGAAGAGTTTCCTGCCCTTCCAGGCTCTACCCTCACTTCAGATTGTGGATGGGGTTGTACGCTCCGGGCAGGGCAGATGATATTGGCCCAGGCTCTAATGCTTCACATCCTGGGAAGAGGTGAGGTTAGGTCAAAAGTAAATAGTTTATGAAAAGTATATTTTATCTGCTGATTGTGAAAGATTATGGTGAGAACTACAAATGAACTAACAAAGAAGCAACAATCTATAAAACTGTGTGAATTACACTTAGGCATTCTTTTCGCAGTACATATTGATAAGAAATTAGACATTTTTATGTGCTCATTTAGAGACTGAAAGCGTAATTGTATCATTTTTCATTGCATAGGTTGTGGCTCTCTAATAAATATGATCCCTCTGACTGAGGGTAGTTTTATGTTATAAGATGAACAGGCCACCTTTGCCAGTTAAATACCTTCATTCAAAGTCAACATTGAAACGTCATCCACTACCCATGTCCGTAATGGAATATGTCATTATTGAAATCTCTGTCCATAAAGAAGCTAATAAAATGTTCTTATTGGATAATTACAGGTCTTAACACTTATCAAGGTCATTACCTAATGTCCCCAAAGCCAGGTCCAGCACCTTTATGACCCTTAGCACTCCTACCCACACAATTTCAGGCCCCCACCCTGTTTGTGAGGATAAAATGTAGTAAAAGTGAAATATGGACTACATGGAATATTGTAATTGAACTTTTGTTCTTAAAGAAGTAGCCACACTGCCTTATTCAAAGTCATATTTAAATATGCCCATGAAGCTTGGAGAAAAACTTCCAGGACTTCTGAAAGACATCTGTTCAATTATTTCTTAATGGTCCATATGGATATAATTTATGAGCTCATGAACAAAGTAAAGAACATAACTAATTAAGTGCATGTAATTAAAGCAGATTTGGAACAGTAAAGGCAAACCAAGATGGACCTATTATAGCGATACTTCACCCAAAAATGAAAATTCTGTCATCATTTACTCACCTTCGAGTTGTTCCAAATCTGTATAAATGTATTTTTTCTGATGAACACAGAGAAAGATATTTGGAAGAATGCTTAAAACCAAACAGATCTTGCCCCCCATTGACTCCCATAGTAGGAAAAAATACTTTATCATTTTTTTTTGCTCTGTTGAACACAAAAGAAGACATTTTGAAGAATGTAGGACAGCAAACAGTTCTGGGGCATTTTTGACTACCATTGTATTTTTTCCTACTATGGTAGTCAATGGGGGCAAAATCTGTCTGGTTATAAGCATTCTTCCAAATATCTTTCTCTGTGTTAATCAGAACAAAGAAGCGTATACAGATTTGGAACAACTTGAGGGTGAGTAAAGGATGACAGAGTTTTTATTTTTGGGTGAAGTGTCCCTTTAAGAAATATCTCTATGCTGTAGTCACTTTAAGTACAAAAATAGCACACAAAGTAACTTTAAACATTTTTAATAAAATATAATAACAGACAGTATTTGGAAATATCTTGGCATTATACAAGGTGTTCCTGCTCAACTACTAGAGCATAATGCCAAGATTGTGGGTTTTGATTACCTGTAAAGCGATATGAATACATTTAAATTTAAGAAAGCCTATCACCTTTTGAAGCACAAGTCTCACAATTTTCTGTCATCAGACTGGACCTGGCCTGAAGCGATGACCCTGGAGCCCTTGGATACAGAGACATGGACCAGCAGTACTGCACGGAGACTGGTGGCCACATTAGAGGCCTCTCTTCAGGGGGATAGAGCACAGGTCACTCACTCTCTCTGCCCTGCTCAAGGAGGCGCTGAAGAAGCAGACTCCTACCTGAAAGAGGCACATCACCGCACCATTGTGTCCTGGTTTGGGGACGGAAATTCAGCCCAGCTGGGCATCCACAGATTGGTGCAGCTTGGAATGACATCAGGAAAGCAGGCCGGAGATTGGTACGGACCTGCGGTGGTGGCGCACATACTCAGGTAAGAGTGTGTTATGTACGCTATATAGCTTACATTGTGCATCAACCATTCCTCAGTGTGATTTAATGTTATATAGTGGTTTTTAAATATTTCATTGGCATTTAGACAAGCAAATGTCCACACAGGTTATTGAAAAGGAATCTGCAGCCAGATGAAAAAAGAATGTCAAACTAAACTCTTTAATTTCTCTTACTCTCTCTCTCTCTATTACTTTTTCCCATGTCTCTTAGAAAAACTGTTGGCGAGGCAACAGACCCTATGCTGAAAGGCATAAGTGTATATGTAGCACAAGACTGCACTGGTATGGAAAATTTAAATGTATAATTTTTTACAAAAAAGAAAGATATTTAAAATTCTCCCAATATTTAAAAATCGCAAGAACAATTGAAAAAGGAGCATATTGCCTACAGTATCTCTACTAAGGCTGTCACTCACAATATATCGGTATTGGAAAAAACTATGATTATTGATATCATGTTAATTTTACACATACGATATGATAATATTGTAAATAATTAAACATTTTAAACGTATTTCTTAAGTTACAGTGGTCACAAACTCTCTCTCGCCACCTTACTACACCCGTATTTTATAATTCAATGGCCAAAAACATAAAATAAACAAAATCAAAGATAAATCTGACCAATAGTATTGTTTGTTTATTTTTTGCAATAGATTCTATAGTCTTCATTAATATTATAGAGTAATAGTAAATTTATCAATACTCTGGAATAACAAAAGTGTAACTGTAGGAATTATGTTTAAAATAAAGAAAATCAAAATGTATCTTCAATGTAGTCACCCTTTGCTTAGAATTTGTAAAGATGTTTTTATGGCATTTTATCAACAAGCTTGTAATGTAAAGTAGCTTTTTAATGTAACGCCCTGGGATGCTTTTTAAAGGGGATGTGCAACGATGTTTCATGCATTCTCACTTTACAATGTTAAACGTGCTGTCTTCTCATGCGTGACAAAGACGAGTTGGATGTATGACATAGTATTTCTGTGCTCGATGCACTCCCCCAGCGTTCGTATAGGTTTTCGGAAAGTTTTTTCCGAACATGAAAATACGTTTCGTAAAAACTTTTCTTAGTCCCTTATTGGACCCTTAGATTAAAAAAAAGTTTAAGATCACGAAAAACATTTTAAGTCAAGTCACTGTAAAACTTTGAATAGTATTGCATATTGTGGGTTTAAATGACATGTATGGATGATTAAGTGAGAGCTGAAGTTGTATTACTCAAGTAAGATGGGACAGAAAAAGCACCTGATTTTGACCATTGTGTTATCACAATTGCAGTGTACAGTGCTGATGTTATTGACTGCCATTCAGAGCAGACGGGCAGCCCCAGTGATCCTCAAGGACTCTGTACTATTCCTGATGGTAGAGCAGTCGTCATACTCATTCCTGTACGACTGGGAGGAGAGAAGATCAACCCAGAATACTTCAGCTTTGTCAAGGTTGATTTTTTGGATTATTACAGGAACGCCCAAATGACTAACTGGCACACCCAGATGTTATGTATTAATATATTAGTATAAGTACAGCTACACCATGTTGCTGTAAAGATATGATCCTTGAGGACAATAACTTATTTTTATGTACAATTTGACCATTCCGTAGATAGATATTTCTACATCTAGATTTACAAACTTTGCAGACCATATAAAGACGGAAAAATGTGACTGTTGACATCAACACAGTAATTATAAGATCTCATTTTGTCTTCCCCAGAGCATATTAAGCTTAGACTACTGTATCGGCATCATTGGTGGAAAGCCTAAACAGGCCTACTATTTTGTCGGATTTCAAGGTGAGGTCGAAAGAAAATAAATAAAGTCGTTTTGCCCACTGGGTTGCTAAAATAGAGGCAAAGCAAATTAATGCACAAAAAAGGAAGCAAAGTGCCATCAGAAAGCTTATTTTATTTCTCTCAAACCCATCAAAACGCTACACCATTCATCACACAAGAATATCTTAAGCAATAGGCTTTCTGCATTTACATAGCCGGCGTGCATAGATTTCATAGCTAGCCAGAGTGTCCCACTTTTCATCACCCTCAGCATCCAGTTTAAACCTTCAGTTGTACATGTTGGTAGTCAATATTTACCCATTTACATTTTAGCAATTTGCAGCACACTCCACGATGATGTCTAAATGACAAGCAATACATCCTCCTCGCCTCGTCTGCTCTGCCATCCGCATTCATCATATGCAAATGACGTAATATAATTGCGTGTTTGTAAAAGTAATTTCGCCGTACTAAAATTAAATGACAGCCCCCTCTGCGGCATAAAGAATGTGTTTGTACGACTGGATTCGATTGCCTGGAGTTTAATCCGTTGGAGTTTAGAAAGGAGCGAGAAAAAATACTTGCGTTTGATTGTTCGAAGCCGAGGTGGGGGACTTTGAGCTGCTCTGCATAGAAATTGAGCAAGGATATGCATTAAAATAATCACTGTGTTTTTTGAATAACTTGTCTTTTGTTTTGTCCTTGCAGATGACAGCTTGATTTACATGGATCCTCATTACTGTCAGCCTTTTGTAGATGTCAGCACAAGCGGTTTCCCTCTGCAGGTAATGTGGAATTACAAAAAGCTGACCATCGCACAGTGATGTGAATTTAATAGTTTCTGTACTTAAGAGTATGAATCTGAATGCAGTTCTCCGCACCCAATTATCGAACACAAGAGATTTACACATCCTTCTGTACTTTGTATCAGCTTCCACATATTTTATAAAGCTCCAACCATTTTATATTTCAGCATCATAACTTATTTTTATGCTTTTTGTGCGCTGTGAGAAGTGGCCTGACAAAAGACAGAAATATTGGGTCATACTTTTGTCTCAGCTGTCTCACCCATTCAGATCTCAGGCAGAATTCAACATTTGTCTAAAACATTGTCAGAAAGTAAAGCCTTGCATTTCTGCTATCTGTGTGTTTCTCATGAACATACATATCACTCATTTGGAACGGTTCTTGCTCTGGTTTATATCACACACACACATTACATTGTAGATGGACCTTAAATGGAAATTTGAGCATAATGCATAAACAGAAAAACAAATAGATTTTTTGACTCATTTTAATAGATGTATTTGATCATTTTTCTCCGTTACAGTCTTTTCATTGCCCGTCACCAAAGAAAATGGCTTTCAATAAAATGGACCCAAGCTGTACCATTGGATTCTACTCAAAAAATGTTGAACACTATGAACGAATAAACAGTGAATTGTCAAAGGTAAGTCATTCTGAAAGCCTTAAAGCATTGGTGTACAGCTACACTGTTAAGACCATTTTTTTTGTTTTGTTTTGATGATTAATGTTGTTATACTATCTTTTATGTGTACTGAAATTGGCCAGAAAACATTTTCTTTTGAGCAGCATTTTGCATTTGTGCCAGCAGGTGGCAGCATTTAACTATGTAACTGGGAACTGACTGTCAGTTCCCCCACAGTACTCTTGTTGCCCACTTTTGAAAGCACTGTTGTGTATTCCTCTGACCTTCTTTATTATACATGAGAAATGAGAAGTTAAAAATAAATATTGTATAATATTTCGGTTACACTTTACTATGTTGTATTTGTTAACATCAGTTAATGCATTAGTCTACATGAACTAGCAATGAACAAGTACTTCTATAGTTTATTAATCTTAATTCATGTTAATTTCAGCATGTACTAATACAACTTTAAAATCACACATTGTAACTGTTAACATTAGTTAATAGCACCATGATTTAATATGAATAATTGTATTGAGATTTACAAGAATTATTAAATGTTTAAAACTATATTGCTCATGGTTAGTTCATGTTAGTTATAGCATTTACAAATACAAACGTATTGTAAAGTGTTAACAATATTTCATGTTATCGGTGATTTTGCTAACTTTGTTTTTGTTAATGGCAGATACTGCAGACCTCTTCTAAAGAGAAATACCCTGCATTCACTTTTTTGGAAGGACATGGGAAGGATTATGAACTTTCAGTTCCTGTGGTCAAAAGAGAATGGCCCTTTATCAGTGATGCAAGGAAAGCAGGAGCAACATCCGGAGACTTCGTGCTGCTCTAAGAGAAGCCACTAACACAGTCAAGTGATACACACAGTTTCTGGGTCTGTCTTTCTTTACACAACACTGTGGGAATAAAATGTAGGTACTTATGCTACACTGGACAGTCAATTCAGAATAAGTGAAGTCAAAAGACTTCAGCAGTGCATAAAGTTTTCAAGGTATCAATACATATATATGTATTTCTCCATATGCTATATGAAAGCTCACAGGTCATTGCCTTTCTTACAGACTGCTACATAGAGTTTGGATTCAAATTATACATATTTCATAATATATTTGATTAACGCAATTACAAGTGGGGTTAAAATTTATTTTTTTATTTTAAAGAAAACATTTTTCACTAGAATCACATTCTTTCACATTATTTTTCTGGGGGCATAAAGTTTTTTCTGAAAATAATGATCGAAACATATCTAGTCTACTTTTTTAAGGATCATAACTTATATAGGGATTTGTTTTATGTTGACTTATTTTGTTAACTGGAAAGATAATGTGCTTTTACCAGGGAGTAGAACACTGTATCTCATACGCCTAAATAAATGTCATGGTGCCTCCTGAAAATAAATATTTAACAGTGAAAGAAGTGTGCTATCTGCATTTAAGGAAGATTGAAAGTCACTTAAAATGCGGAACATTTGTTCAATATAACATGGATTTGTTTTATAATATCAGTTAACAGTACAATAGTTTATCGCCATGTTTAAAACTATAGAAATTCAGAGCTGCTAAGATCCCATTAGTCTTTGACTAACTAACTGTAGTATTTTAATGGTCTAACTCGGGACATTAACCAGTATGAATCAAGTCATTATACTCAGTTTTCTCTCTCAATCATTTCAGATGTTGGTTTATTTATATTGTTAACGTAAAATATTTTGTGCTTACACATCCAGTGGTTGTGAATAACATTTTATGTTATTATTTTTAGTGGAAACACCTTTGGACCAAAGCACCTCTCATTGGACATAATTGTGTTCACACAATAGATGTAATGGTGTTCACGCATTGTATTTAACCAACCAAATGTTTAAATCTGCTACTTATGCAAACCTAGTAATTCTGCTATTTTAAGGGTTTTGTAAATTACCACAGTGTATTTCAATACCACACTTTGCCAAAATCATTTTGCACAATGAACATTTCAGTTTTACAATTTGTTGACTTCAGAAATGTACAATAAATCTAACATGATTAAATAGACAAAACACTGATTCTACTTATTTTGTTGCATCCTTTATCGAACAAGACAATCCATTAGCTAATCTTTTCCAACAAACAACTAAAATTACTTGCACTTTCTAAGTCCTGACAAACCCATTCATTCAAATGGAACAAATCTGTATCTGATTATGCCATTTTCCATTGGTAAGAAAATATCCCTGTGTTGGACTCAATGTTGCCATGGTTAATTCCTCTGTTTCTGTTCCGTCTGAGCAATGCTTGTGCTATTTTCATGTTAAATACAAATTCTTATATTAATAAGGTTATGACCTTCAATTATTAGCCCTGGCTGGAGGAACAAGTTACCCTTCAGCGGAACAGAGCAGAATAAACCACGGCCTGTTTTGACCGTGCATGTCGTGAAGACCGAAGCAGAGGAGCACAATAACCCCATCGTCTGTGATCAGTAAATTCCTACTGGGCTGTTTTTAGGAAACAAGACACGGAGGAGAGGAAAAGGGGGGAGTTTGGGACATTATGGGTGAGGCGGCATTCCGCCTTTTCTGTCAGCGATACATGAAAGGGCGCTTGTGCTGGGAGGCATGACAGCTTTAAGGAGACTTTGTGTTCTTGCTCGTATTTACGATGCTGCCTGTATGAATATTTGATTAATGAGTCATGATCTCCAGGGGAGAAACGCTGTATCCCAGCAGCAGCGTACAGCAGCACACCAGACCTCAGAGCTCTGTTGTAGCCTGTAATGTTGTCTGTCTGTTGCTGCCAATAGAGGCATTGATTCCGGCAGATTCCTCCAAATCTAATCTGCTCTGCTGAATGAATTCCTCAGATGAAAGAAGTGGAATTCTGTGAGAGACTCCGTTCTGCAGGCAATTTGGAATGAATAAAGTTTCTCTCTCTTCTCTCTGTTTTTGATACCCGTTTTGACAAGATAGGATATGACATAAGGATTTGCCGCAGGCGATAATGGAGCGGGCACGGCCATTCATGCAACAATCAGTTCAGTGTTTTATTCAGTTTTGCCTTCATTCCAATCTTTTCATTCCTTCATTTCTAAAACAATCTCTTGGGCGAGACTAAACAAAATTGGGACATGCACCTGATCATTTTGTTCAGACGGAGAGGGATAACCAGCATAAATCTGTTTAAGGCCTTTTCACACAAGCAAGGACCAAAATAAAGATAAATATAGCTGCAAGCAGCAATTACGGGGTCAAGCCTTTCAAGCGCATGAAGGGAAAAATACGTGGACAATTCTGATGATGAGTTTTTTTTAAAAGAAACCTGGAAGCAAATTAAAACAATAGCTAAAAGCACTTAAAATGATTGTACACCCCAAAATGAAAATTATGTCATCAATTACGCGCCCTTTTGACATCTTTCGAACCTGTTCGGATTTCTTTCTTCTGTAGAGCACAAAAGAAGATCATTTTAAGAAAGTTGGTAACCGATCAGTGCTTGCACGCATTCACTTCTATTGTATGGACACAAAACCAATGCAAGTGAATGAGTGCCAGTTATCTTTATTTATTTTTTTCTTTATAAAAACAATAAAGGAAACGAAATGTCTTAGCTTTACCATAAGTCTACAGCTACGGTTAGACCTGGGCTGTCATGTCCTTGCGCTGCGTGCGCTTGGAAAACCACATCGGTTTAGGACCAGAAAGGAGTAACTGGTCTGACAGCACAAAAAACTCTCTGTGATGGTGTTAGTTGCACAAATGCATGTGTAGTTGCTAGGGACTTTGGAGATTGGTTGCCAGCCCAAAGTTCCCAAGCTGAAGTTCATTCATTTATTTTATATTCGTATTCCTAAGCGCCTTTTGAATGACAGTAAATGGAGTCGAAGTGTCGATTCCATCGATTCCAAATGTGGGAGTCGAGAATCGGAGACAACTCCAAAAAACCCGGAACCGAACACCCCTAATAGAGGGTATGCACGTGTCATCACTTTCCCACGTGAGCACGCCGGAACGCGCCTGCTTGAGTGGTAAAACACTGTGCAAAATTAATGGTTACAATATCATTAAATGCAATTCCACGCAACATTTCAGTGTCTAAGAACACGTAATTCCTTTCTAATTCATAAGGTATTCGTAAGGATCACCGTCGAGTCCAGCTGCTTGTAGTTTCAGCAAATAATTGCGTGTTTTAGTCCGGGTTTTATGTTCCTCCGATTTGAATGCAGCCATTTTGCCTTAGTTTTACCACTCAGGGGAACTTATCCCGGCATGTTCACGTGGGAAAGTGACGTCAATGCATACCCTCCATATTAAACTTTGGACTGTTGGTGACTGTTGGAGGGTTTTAGTTAGATACTCCAAATTTGATTCAGTATGAGACTGTCCTCTATCTGTGTGCCAAATTTCATAACTTTCCTATGTACGGTTCTATGGGCTGCCATAGACGCAATGGCGGAAGAAGAAGAAGAAGAAAACTAACACTGCAAAAATGAAATTTTCTTACTCCGTATTCGTGTCTTGTTTTTCCAGTACAAATGTCTAAACATTCTTAAATCAAGATAAACGTACTTGAGAAGGAAAGTGAACTAAGATATTAAATAAAAACGAAGTAAGTTTATGCTAAAAACAACCAAAAATATTTGCAAATGGGTTAAGAGAAATTTCTCAACTTAAATTTCTCACTAAATATTTGTACATGTATTTTTCTTACCCCAATATGTTGCTATTTTGAGCATAAACTCACTATACTTGAAAACAGGAAAAAAAGCTAAGAAATCATTTTTAATACTTACACTGCAAATTATGTTTCTCACTTACTGTATATTGTCTTGTTTTCTAGTACAAATGTCTAAAACCAACGATATTAAATCTAATCGCGACCAAATCTGTGCTTGTCGAAGCTCGTTCATTATAAACAGGTCAGCAACGTGATCCGGACCTGTCTCGAGCTATCCCAGACACTGCGATATTTTCAAACCTGCTTGATATTATGGCCAAGTGATCTCGTTGTGTTTGACACTGTGGAACTAATCCAGCCAATCACAGCGCAGAAGGTTTACGTCAAATTATTGCGTGGAGGAATTAAAAACTTCTGGCATTATATTCATGAACATTACAGAGCGTGTTAAATGGCTGCTATAACAGACATAAAGCTATTTTAAACTATCCTAAAGCAACAAGTCTGTTTAACAGAATATGAAAAACCCTTCAATAACACTTCAATGTTTCACGCTCCATTCCAGTGGATGGCATAAACGCACCAACAACTCGTTTGCCATCCACCATCAAACTAGAAGTTGTTAGTGCACTTTGTCCTCGTTGTGTTGTGTGCATGCTGCTACAACAAGAAGATGAAGGATGACAAGAATCCTTGTTGTGTAATGTAAGCACCATAGCAATTCAACTAGTCTAACAGTCCCGTAGTGTCAGCTCGGCTTTACTAAACTAGAAAACAGGATAAAATACTGAGTAAGAAACCTTTTTCATTCTTTTTTAATATGCACACAAGAAAAGTACAAATGTCTAAAAATATATGTTTACTTGAGAAGAAAAATGACATAAGATATAAAGTTGTCAAAATAACGTGTTGTCAAGTTGTCAACATTACATGCATGTTTAAAACAAGCAAAAACTTGAATTAAGCTTATTTTGTTTACCCCACTGGCAGAAATTTTTGCTTGTTTTGAGCATAAACTAACGTTATTTTGGTCATTTTTAAGAAAGCAAGACTATAAATCTTATGTAATTATGTAAGTATCTTGTTTTCAAAATTTTCAGAAAATCATTTTCTGCAGCGTATATACAGTATATATCCACACCAAGGGACAATAACATGGTCTTAATTCTTGTTTGTGCACTGCAATTTCACAATTTTTAATGTGCAAGTGCTTCAAACACAAATGGATTTTCATTGGTTGGGAACAATACAAACAGATACAGATCCTCTGTATCATTAGTTGTTGTGTGGACTCCACTATTCTCTTAAATTAGAGCATGTTTTTTTACTTTATAGTTGTCATTCTTGGTGTGAACAGACCTTTAGAGCTTCGAATCCAAAATTCAATTTCACCACCAACTATTAGTGTGCATCAATAACTCCTCCCACAGCATCTTGGCACAGTAGAGCTTAATCTAAAGCATTTATGAAGATTGCTACTCAATTACTTGTGACCATCTTGTGCTGCTGCTATTTTGTGAAACTAAGGGTTCTATCTAACAGAGACAATGAGTCAAGAAACTGCATGTGACAGATGACCTTAGACATATACAGTACATGGGGATACCATAACACCTGCAGAAGATTAGAGTTATTGGTCTCATGGGTAACTTGACCAAAGTTTGTATTAAGTGTCCCAAACAGCTCATATTTAAAGCTTCTGCATACTTCGTGTCCACGTGTGTATGGTTAGTATTTTTGGATCATACATTTGGTTACACACTGACAGAGGACTGTGTTACGCTATGAGCTCAGGTGGCAGGGTTGGGCGTCTTACACCAGGTGCTCTGCAGCTTGATTTATTCCCCCTGTAGAACCATGGAATGCGGAGAATCTTCAAACAGGTACATGACATCTCATACAGGCGTGAAAGGAGTGTAAATATATCTGCTCACATATGTAAATACTGCATGTGTGTATTTGCATGTCAGTCTACTGTATATATATACGTATGAAGTATTTGACGTAAACATAGTAGCAGATGCCTTACATGGCGATCAGATTCATGATCAGCAATGCTTGCAAAATAACTCATTAAAGGTACTTTCAGGTACCTTTTCCTACCCAAGGGCATCAGAAACATTTCTGGAACATACTAACTGTACTTCGGAAGTGGACAGTGAATCCCTTGGATGGTCGATGTCCCTTGGTCAGGCGAGTGATAATATAGCCTATCGCCATAGCATCTTCACAAAATTTGTAGGTGGTGATAGACGTTGCACCAGACATCACATGTCGAAATATCAATTTTTGGTGGTGTGTCTATAACTCATATCCACCATCACCCCGCTCCGGCATCCCTGTTCCTCACTCGAGCCCTCTCTCGGGTAAAGCATTTCACTCACGTCTTTAGCGAACAGCAATTTCCCCCCGACGTGACAACACAGGGCGCCTGGAGTTAACATTTGGATAACAGATGTGTGTGCCTACTTTCATATGCTTTTCAGGTGACAGGACATCACAAGGTCTGTTTCTCGCATCTCTCGGGCGATACGGAACAAACACTTGTTTCCTCATTCCCCTCTCCTCTCAGGCATGGCCGACCCCCTGTCACGATTTACTAACCAAATCCATCCAGAGCTAGCAAGAGCAAAGGCTTGAAAGCAGGGGATATTGCCTGCTGTTGGGCCTGTCGAGTCAGCTATGTTTGTTCCACAGTTGAGGTGGAGGCTTTGGGGGGGGGGTTAAGGAGGCTGTGGAAAGGAGTAAAACCAATGCACACACAGACATTCATTCCAATGAGAAGAGACACTTTACAACACAGAGAGGCAGCACATCTATCTCACAGACACACCTTTGTCATCCTGTGTTTCCTCGTAGTATTAAAAACATATCCAAGGGCTGGTTTTCTGCACATTTTAGTCAAAGTAAGAATTGTTGCTGCAGGAACAGCCATCGGAAATTCAGATGCATGATGTTGCTTGTCTCGTTTTTTTATTACAAGGCACAGTAAAATGTTCCTATTAATTAACAGGGATGTAACTGTAATTGCAACAGTGAATACATTTTAATCAGCTGCTGGTTTAAAAGGTCCACTTTCTTTCAATACTTTCTTTTAGACATTTGTTGTAAAATAAAATGAAACATAGCTAATATGATTAATTGATATATGGATTATGTGTAAAGATAAATATATTAGTGCTTAGCTAATTTATTAGCTCACCATCACCTCAATGTAAGATCAATGACTAACAGTCTGTAATGGTTCATCCACCAGTATGTGTAAGCTCTTCAGTCACAGCAGTATTTCTAATGCTAAAATATAATTATTGTTGTTATCCATGAATGGAATTTACTGTAAAATAGTAAAGCACTTTATTTTTTTATTTAGATGCCCAATAAAAACAGAGATTGTGAAAAAAAACATTGCCTGTTATTAAGGCCAAAGGAGGCCGTATACAGTAAAATATTGTTTTTTGGTTATTATATAAATATAAAGACTATTCAGTTGTTTTAGTTTGATATTTGTCTAATAGTTGAAAATAAAATGTTTTGTTTTAATATACGTTTTTGGCAGATTCCTTAACTACTTGTACTTTCTTTATTTTGACAGGTGGTCTAATAAATTTGTTAAACACTGTGTATGGATTATAGATATAGATTGTGTAGAGATCATATATTGATAAGTTAATTTGAATAACTTTCATAGACAAAATTGTTGACAAAATGGTTTGCATAATAAAATGATGTTTTAATGAAAATGTGTTATTTCATATCTTAATTGGGCCTATAAAGTAATAGAATACACTGTGTGTTGCGTCTAACCATAATTTAAAGTGATAGTTCACCCCAAAATAAAAATTCTGTCATCATTTACTCACCCTCTTGTCATTTCCAACCTGTATGACTTTCTTTATTCCGCAGAACACAAAAGAAGATATTCTGAAGACTGGGTGTTAACTGGACCCCATTTACTTACACTGTGTGCCCATACAATAGAAGTGAATGGGGTCGGTTACCAACTTTCTTCAAAATATCTTCTTTTGTGTTCTGCGGAAGAAAGTCATTAAGGTTTGAAATGACAAGAGGGTGAGTAAATGATGACAGAATTTTCATGTTTGGGTGAACTTTCACTTTAATATTTTAAGCATGGCCTTGAGTAACCTATAGCTTCTTAGGGTACGTTTACATAACACAGTTTTTAACAAAAACAAACAAAAAAACTGTTTTAGCTGTACATGACAGTGGTGTTTTGCAGGTATGCAATGCAAACTTTTTAAAAAATGGGTCTTAAAGTGCAAGTGACATCACCAACTATTCGCCTACCATGCATAATACAGAACAGTGTTTTTTTTCAGTTCTGACAAAATGTTTGTCTCTTTGTAAGACGTTTCAAAAATCACTCTTTTTGGTTTTTAGTAGTACATTGTTGTTGCGCAAACGTACCGTACAAGCT
This sequence comes from Triplophysa rosa, assembly GCF_024868665.1. Classification (NCBI taxonomy): domain Eukaryota; kingdom Metazoa; phylum Chordata; class Actinopteri; order Cypriniformes; family Nemacheilidae; genus Triplophysa; species Triplophysa rosa. The sequence continues at coordinate 9,284,629 of NC_079896.1, read as the reverse complement.
GCAATACGTATTTTGGCCTCTATATCGCCATCTCTGTTTGAAATTTAAAATTGCAGGTTACTCATACTTATAAATATAAGTTTAGGGAGACACTTTTTTTTATGGATTGCAACTTTAAATGAAAAATGCATAACAACAAAGTAATATTCGTACTTCTAACCTTAAATGTAAATACAGGACAGATACACTTGGTTAAATGCAAAAGACCCATAACTTATTCACAAGGCGACTAAAATAGCATCCTACAACCAAAGAGAAAAGCCAAAAACATTTATCTATTAATGAGCCATTAGTCTATGCACTGCTGAAATATTGGCCTTCTCAACACATATACCTATATACTAAAAAAGGCCATTTAAAATGATTCAGTGGCCCTGTGTGGGGGGCATTAATTTTCTGTACTAAAAATATATTTTTAAAGCAGCTCTCCGTCCCTACTTTTTCTTGTGTGCGATGCATAATGGATTTCCATCTAATCCATTATGGCTGTGGCGCCTTGTCCTCACCAAGGTTTTGTCTTATTTAAATGAAGTTTTAATAAAGCACAACCGAGGGTGTCCAAGGTCAATTATAATCTGCCTTTCCCCAGGTACAGATACTTGTGCTTAGTTAAGCATAATATCTGTCAGTCATAGACCAGTAATCCATAATGTCTGTGGAGGCAAGCGAAGGCTGAAGCGATCTAACAGAAATGTTTTTGTGTGTGAATGTACTGTGCTAGTGGGTGTGGGTTCGGTAGCGTTGACTATTTTTCCCTTTGATTGGCACGTAAGGTCAACATTTCCTGTTAACAGGTGGACTGAGAGGCTCACTTCATTCCTATCATTTACAATGCATGTCAGTTTTGGGGAATATATCTCTATGCATCATGAATAGGTTGAGAGTCAAGAGAGAAAATGGGCGAGAGATATCAATTTGATACAGCGGGAGAGAGGGTGTGGAAGAATGTGATTTAGTAGCTTAAAGGTGTGCTCATTTATTTTTTGTTACGCTGTGCTGACTGTCAAGATAGTCATTTTGAGCTTTACTGACACCTAGTGGCAAAAGATAGTTTTCGTAATTTTCTAATGCAGTAGAGTAGGCCATGATTTATTTATATATTTTGTGAACAGAAGTGTCTGGTAATTGGGGTAAAATGAAACCATAGTTTTTTTTAGCTGGACATTTTATCTTAATATGGTGGCCATCATGTTAAGTAAAACAGTATTTTTTTATTATTATTTAAGAGTATAACATTTTTATGGCAACAAACTACTAAGTGCCAGTCCATCTCTTAAAAAGTTTAAATTTAATATATTTGTCATATGTCCTGCTATCTTTCTAAGTAGAGTGTAATTATAATCTTAGGCTACAGACAATAATATTTTACAGTTAGTACTGCTAATATGTCCATTCCATTACAATTTGACATACTAGCACTAACAGAGCCGTTAGATTACAAAATTTTAACCTAAAAACTTATAATACAACATTTTGTTAATGTGCATTGCATTGGGAAAAATGGCAATAATACCTTGTATCCTATATTTATTTTTACAAAATTGCATTGCTCCACTTTAGTTTCTAATATCTACAGTGACCTCCACTATTATTGGCATCCTTGGTAAACATCAGCAAAAAAGGCTGTAAAAATAAATCTGCATTGTTTCTCCCTACAATATTCCAACATTTCATTAAAGTAAAACAATTTTAAGTGGGGGGAATGTCACATTATGATTTTTTTTCTCTTATACACCCTGGTCACAATTATTGGCACCCTTGTTTTCAAAACTTTTTGCAACCTCCATTTGCATGAAAAACAGATTTTCTTTTATGTCTGATGAGGTTTGAGAATATATGGCAAGTCGTCCGAGTCCATTCCTTCATACAGAATCTCTTAAGATCCTTCAAATGTTGGTGCTCCCTCTTCTTCAGTTCATATCACTCATTTTCTATAGGGTTCAGGTCAGGGAACTGGGTTGGCTATGGCAGGATCTTGATTTTGTGTTCAGTGACACATTTTTTGTTGATTTTGATGTTGATTTTGAACCAGTGTGCTGATGGAAGATCTAACCATGACCCATTATAATATTTAGAGCAGAGCAAGTCAGGTTTGATTTTTTTTATTTGTTGGTATTTGATAGAAAACATGATGGCATGTATCTGAACAAGATGTCCAGGACCTCTGTTATAAAAGTAGGTTCACAACAATAAAGATCTGGCGACATATTTAACTGTGGACATAGGACATTTCTTATCCCTGTGTGCACCGAACCTACCTTGTGTTATTGCTGCCAAAAAACACTATTTTTCATTTCATATGGCCATTGAACCCAGTCCTGGTTGAAGTTCGTGCATGCCAGATTAATATGGTCGAGTTTGTTTTTGCATGAGAGCAGAAGATTTGTTTCTTGAACAGTGTCTCAAACTAAAATAAAAAAAAACCTAAAAGCTTTCTGACCCCAAAATTCAACTGATTACTGCAATTTTCCATCTGTGCTCTTTGAAGAGTCTTTGGCCACTCAAATTCTTCTCCTCGCTGTGCATTAAGACAATATAGACACACATCCTGTTTCAAGCTGATTTTCAACATCTCCAGTCCATTAAAACGTCTTGATCATTGCCCTGATGTTGGAAATGAGATTTTTTATTGTTTTAACTATTTCCTTTAAAGCCATTTTGTATTTTGTGTATAGCTCAACAGAACTATATTGCACATCGGAACTATATTCTTTGGTTTTATCCATTGTGATAAATGATTAAGGGGTTTTGGGCTTTACTAATATTTATTCTCCTGTGCAACAAGAAGTCATGACTGGACAACATCATGTTTCAAGTCACCTTGGTGTGCTAAGAAAATGTAAATATCAGTGGGAATATACTTGGGAGATATTTTACTCATAATAATTTCTAAGGATGCCAATAATTGTGACCAGGGCGTTTAAGAGAAAACATTTTTTTCTAATGTTATTTTCCCCCCACTTCAAATTGTTTTATTTTAATGAAATTTTGTAGTATTGTAGATTTTTTAAATAAAAGATCAAAAGGAGAAACAATGCAGATTTATTCTCCTGCTCCTGTTTACCAAGGGTGCCAATAATAGTGGAGGGCACTGCATGTAAAGGTGTTTTTCAACAATGCAAAATTGTGAAAAGTGCTATAGAAAGAAAATTGAATCAATCTTTAAAGGATATTGTATGCACTTACAACTTTATAAGAAAAATGTTAGTGAAAAAAAGCAATGGCACCTAGAGAAGTTACATAGAAATTGAAACATGCAAATTTACATATAATTCCGAGATGGCAAAATGTGTATGTTCTAAGATTCTCTCTGCATTCTGAGCAGTTTTGAGATATTGAGTTTTTGCATTCATTTGACTTCGTAGATACAACCTTATTGTTTTCGGTAAAAGTCCCAAAGTGACAACAACGTGAAAACAACTTCATGAACATAAACATGAACAACATCAAATAATGTAAATAAGTCACAGAATAAGAATATGTGAATAACTCTATTTTGACAAAAAATGTCAGATAGAACCTTATAATTCCAAGGTGATGAAATGTGTTCAATGTTAGTATAATGAATACAATGAAAACACTTTCCTATTTCTATAGCTAAACAATTTCTCAGCTAGAGTGTGTAAACAACAAAAGAGTTTGTAAATAAAACAGTAAAAGATGCTTTTATTCAAATGTGCTTTATGAATTAAATAAGGTTGGTTTAGTACCAATCTGTATTTGAACTGCGAGTTAGCTGTGTGAGTATATATGCGTAGTGTTTAGGACCCCAAAAATCTCCCCACCTCTCTCTCTCCTCACTCCCATCTATGTACAGATGGGTCTTTGACAGGTCTGCAGCTGTTCCCCTAATTGTTCATTAAGTGTTCTATTGATTCCCTGATTCGCAGTACATGTGTGTTTCACACCGGCTCTGGTCTAAAGAGGCAGATCCGCACATCCAGCCCCCGAGATGACAAAACCGGCTCAAGCCGAAAATGCAAGCTGTCACTTTCAATCCAGCCCGTTCCCTGCAGAGGATGCGCTCAGGATTGCCTCTGATCACCTGCTAGTTTTTTATAAGCTAAACTTTTACCATCAATCAATTAAAGCGGGGGCAGTAGCACCAAAAACATTTAATTCCTTGTTAGGCCGGCTCCCGCCTCAGACTGCACCTGGATGATGGGCGAAGGTTTTTGTGAGTGTTATCGTTGAGGAGAATCAGTATGCAGAGTTTACAGAACGTGTCATGTTCAGGGGAGGGTTAAGGCAAAATGGCGTACATATGGCTTCCCCGTGTATGAGTGAGGGCATATAGGACACAGAAATAGAGAGAGAGAGAGCTCTAGCTCATCCCTGCCGTCGACTCCAGGCAATTTTTAAAGAGAAAAGATCATTTCCAATTGTGGATTGTGGCAGTCAAGCTGGTCTCTCCTCGGGCTGATCCAGATTTAATCTCCAGACAGGGCAGATCAGAAACACGGACGCCCTCACAGGCTCACCATAAATCTCCTGCCTAACAAATAGACCCTGATAAAACTGTAAAAGTTATTTAAATTCTCCTAATGGACAGATTTATCCATCCCGGTGCTCTTGGCTAGCCGTGCTCAGTCTGCTCGACACGGCTGACTTTGACAAAGTCATCCTTACCTATTTCATCTCCGCAGATAAAAATGTAGAGCAGGTGAACAAGATTAAAAACAGACACAGACTCGGGGGGAAAACGGAGATGTTTTTCTCTTACACAAGGGAGACGAGAAAGCGAACACGTAGGACGTAACGGCACATCATTTTATCCCAATAAGAATGTAAGGAATAGCGATTGCAAATGTGGTCAAGATGACCCAGACCGACAGCAAGACAGCGTTACATTTTTCAGCCAGGCTTTACGGTTGGACGTATACTTCAGCGAATTCACTCTGTGTATCTGTATGTGTGGCGAAAACTCTTACGCCACCGAGGGACGGATAATGTTCTCTGTTAAACACAATCATTCACTCCCGCCTCTTCTTTGGATAAGTCTCCAGGACCCCAATCAATATTACACGGCTTGGTGACTTATCATCTTGTAACGTTTTGTAATAATGGATTACCAGCGGGATGGTGGTAATCCAGTGGTTAGGCAGCTGGAATGATAATGCAAACCTGACACGATGAAGAGAAAAGCAACGTACAGATGCACTGAAATCAAAATGTATGTTTATGTGCTAGATTGATACTTTTAGCATTTCTAAAAATGCTAGGTTGTTTTCATCCCACGGTTGTGTAAAATATAGACAGAACCAACTGTTCGGTTATAAATAAACCTGTGAGGCATTGTTTTATCGAACCAGTATTTTGAATTGAAACAACCCAGCATAGCTTAAGTTATAACCCAACAAATGGTTATGTGCAGGTTATTGCCTAGCAAGATACAATACGCATCTTAAGTTACCGGTCATTGCCAAATTTTTGTCTAATTACTTGCCAAGTCAAAGATACTTTTAACTAGAAATAACAGAAAGTAAATCATGGTGCACAGTGGTGACAAACTAAGGGCTATTGGTTTAAAAAAGAATGAGCCCTTAACATTGTTTTGCTCTATTTTGCGTGAGCCCTTGACAGATGATATGATATATGATATGATATGATATGATACGTGGTATTTGATATGGTATTATTTGATATGATATGGAACAAGCTGTACGATATATGGTATATGAAATTATATTATACATTATATGGTATGATATATGATTGCTATGATATGATATATGATGGTGTTTGATATGGTATGATTTGCTATATGAAATTATATAAGGTATGGTATAGTACACTATGATAAGATATATGATACATGGTATATGATATGATGATACAATAAATTGTATGACATGATGTGTGACTTGGAGTATAGAATATTAATTGGGTATGGTAGAATTTTAGCTTTAACAAATTCATCACTAATAAATGCATATGCCATAAATGACCGAAATCATGATATACCAGACGGTTGTTGCTTGGTGCTTCCACAATATTTTTGGAGATAAGTCCAGTCATTATAAGTTTTCCTCCTGTGCTCTCTCTTCTTAACTCAGGGCAGTGCAACAGAGTTTTATTTTCTCTGAAGGCCATGACCTTTAGGTTGCTAACTGCAGCACCCTAGGTTGATCACACACACACGCACGCACGCGCGCACACGCACACACACACACACACACACACGCACACACACGCACACACGCACACACACACATAGAATGATAGGTGGTCATGAACCATTGCTCTATGGCCTTGCTTGCCTTTGCAGTTTCGTGGCAATACTTACAAGGCCTTTTGATTCTCAACTCCTCCTTGCCAGCTCTGTTATAAACTGCTCCACAAATTACAGAGGAAAGAAAAATGAATGGTTGGCACATTTGAGATGTTATCCTTACATTTCCACAAACGGCTGAGTTCTGAATACAGTATGTACTGGATAAATTCCATAACCAGGTTATTTACATTTAATAAGATAATATTAACTAACAGTGGATTCGTATGAAATTTGATGAATAAATGTAATATGCTAATTATATAATGTATAAACGCAACGTTTTTTTTCCTAAAACAGCAGTCCAATTCATAAATAAATATTTTTATTTATTTTATTTTATATTATGAAAATATTTTTCATAAATAAATAATTTGAATCAAAGATTAATACTTGAAATTGCTTTGTTTTTTATACAACATTATCACAACATATCACATTATCCGTATGCTCTGATGCTGAGTACAGTAATAGTGTACATGACAGTAAAGACGCCTAATATCAATAGCAAAAAGAATAACTAATTACAATAAATAAATACAATAAACAATGCATGTTCATCACATGGTGATGTTAGATGGAAGAACATCATCAAACTATGACACCTGAAGCACACCCTTATATAAAGATAATGTATCATGATCATCATTGCAAACTATCTAAACATTCACATTTGGCCTTTTTCAGACCTTATGATCTGGAAATGTTGCCTTGTTATCCTTTTTTATCCAGACCATGTGATGTTGTCATACAACTCCTTTCTCTGTCTTTGTCCATCGCCCGCACATGTTTCTCTTCTCAGACTAACCAGCTCTGTGTTTAAGCAAATACTCGCATTTCTGCACAACGCTCACATCCACTCGCGCACACACAAACTCGACTCCTCTGATGCTGAGTGCATGGGCTGATTGGGGCTGATCTTAAAGAGAGCCCTCCAAGCCACTGTTTACCAACATTTCAGCTTCTATGGCTCATCTATCAGAGAGTGGAATAAAAGAGCGGTCAGAGGGGTGTTGGACTTGTCTTTAACCTTGATGATGTTTCCAGTGAGGCCCTATAATGGGCCCCTAATTGCTTTCGAGGAGAAGGGGGACGTGTTGACATTTCCTTTTGTGCTGGCAAGGGGCTGCGGCTCTAACCATTATGCTAATCCAACCATTATATATCCAAGGCTATTTATGGGCCTGACACAAGTGATGTTGCAGGTAAAGGGCTGTGAAATGGTCTGTAAACAGAGAGAATTGATTCCGGGCTCCGGCGATGGTCACAGGCTCTGAACAGAGAAAGAGTTGCCGTCTTCACACTCGTCCGAGCCCTAAAAATTGCCACAGACGGCTTCAGCAGACCTGTCTGCTGCTTGGCATAAAAACAAGAAACGTGAAAGCGCACTGGCTGACTGTGTGTCAAAAACAAACTCAGAATCGTTTGATGTATTTGCACGAGACACGAGAGCTCCACGCATGTATAAAATGTGAACAGAATGTGAGATCACGGATGGGCTATTTTCAAATATTCAATACACTCCAACAATTTTTATTGATTTAATGTAGAAGGACATAATAAAAAAAAGAAATTTATGTTGATTCTATATTCTGCTTTCTTGACATGTTGGAATGATTTCATTGAATTTCATTTGAATGACTAGCTTGTAACAAACCTAGTGAATTCCAGATTCATTTAGCCCGGTTTCTATTCACTGCTTTAAGAAGATTGTAAAACCTGCCCATTGGTGATTGAAAAATTGTATTGAATTTGGTCTGCTAATCTAATATTTCTGCAAAAAATGTTCATGTAAATATTATATTTTTATTCTGCAATGTCAACAGAATGAAATATTTATCCAACTTTTTTGATGCAAATTTGTTTGTTTCTGTGCCCATATGCACATATTATTTATTATTTTTAGAAATGACATTATTATAATTATAATAATAGGCCTATTTGAAATGAATTATTATTATTATCATGATTACATTTCTAACACTAGTTTAAATAAAATTATATTATTTATATAATATATAATCTTTGGTAAAAGTGACTTATTTGGGTGATATTTGAAAGGCCGAAATGAATTTAGCATATAATTCCACATAACTGTCAAAAGCACACTATCTCCCTTAATTACCTGGATCTATATGTGCTAAAATAATAAATCTACTGGATTAATCTAGCCAAAGCTTCAGCATTTCCCTAGTAAGATAGAATTTTAATAAGAACCACAAGGCTAATAAAAGATAGGGCTGTCATAATCAATCAGCCAGACCAGTGTCATCTTCACACTCACACACACATTGCGGGTAAGAACCTGACTTCACATTAAGGCCATTGGAAAGCCACATTATGTTAAAATGGTGTCATTTAGTCCAACCAGCAACTGACCTGTTAAACAGCAATAATCATAAAAAGTCACCATGTAACTTACTTTGAACTATATTATAGTGAAAACTATGATTTTTGTAAACAATCATATGCAGTATGAAGAGAATTACTGTTTTATAATAAATAGTCTATTCTCTATGTCCATCATTGTCAACACCTCCTCTGGTTGAATCTATCGCATTTCTACACTCTGAGATTAACTCTGAGACCAGAGGCAAACTTGTATTCTCTCCATTGCTGTGCCGGCCCCAAAGGGACACAAGACAGATTTGCATGTCTGCTGTTGTCCACTGCTGCTACCTGCTGTTAATGGATTATTGTAAAGAGACTGATCTCTCAACAACATCTTCAGCACCTGCAGTGAATATAATAACTGCAGGCAACCCACACACTACATGCACATCCTATTTAAAACCTATGTGAATAATAATAATTAATGATAAAAAATGATAATAAGTGGAAATGCAAACAAAATAATAAGTAATTATGAATGTAATTCTTCCTGCTATGGTAATCAATAGTGACCAAGAACTGTTTGGTTACAAGCATTCTTCCAAATATCTTTCCGTGTGTTCATCGGAACAAATAAATTAATACAGAGTTATACAACTCTAGGATCAGTTAATGATCCTGGGTCGCGGCTCGTGGGCTTTCCCTGTTCTTCGTGGACGTTGCTCGGTGGCTTTGGTCGGGGTCACTGAGTGCAGCTGTGACACGTCAGAGGAGATCTGGCCCTCCCGGCTGAGCCTGGTTTCTCCCGAGGTTTTTTTTTTTCTCCATTTATTCATCATTGGAGTTTTGGTTCCTCGCCACAGCAGTGCAGTGTTGGCTTGCTCACCGGGAGACTGCATTTATTTATTTATTTATTCATTTATTTATGAGATATTATTTATTATAATGATCTTGCTTGGTCTATAAACACCATGCACTGTGCTATGTTTTACCTTTCTGTGTTTTTCTTATTTGCTCCTGTAAAGCTGCTTTGGAACAATGCACATTGTGAAAAGCGCTATATAAATAAAATTGAATTGAATTGAATTGAATGATGACAGAATTGTTATTTTTGAGTGAGATGTCTTTATAAATGTTGAGTTTTCATAGTTTTGGAGATGTCTCACCTTCTACTCGTTTGAGATGTTTCTTTGTAAGACGAAATATAGAAATAGAGTACAGAGCTAAAAAGATAATGATTTTGGAAAAAACATAACCAGATAATTGGAGAATTTGATGAGAAATGTGAGCTCATAGTGAAATCTCTGAGCACAGTTTGAGACAATTTGAAGACTTTTGGAAATGGCTCCATTTGAGCTCCATTAAATCTCATTGCAGGCTATGAGTCGCAAACAAAATATCAAGAGTTCTCATTTGCTTTTCATTTCTAATAGGATAGAAGACACGAAGCCAGCAAGGTCAAGCATTTATTTACTGCAGAGATACAGACGCGAGGTTCCTAACAGAGGTCACGGCAGGTGCTTCGGCTCACCTTTGCTTCGTCCCCTACACGTCTGACCTAGTCATGCTGATTATCTATTATCTTGTTATTGGACATAAATTTTACAAGCTGTTGAGAGTGTGGCAAAATCAATACCTTTTAAATGATGTTTATGTGTGATTAACTGTTAATATCCTCACAAATTATTTAATATAATAAGGTCATTTGTCTTTCACATGGGCTCGGTACCTGGCAAAGAATAATAGAATAATAAATGAGAACACTGGTAAAGAGGAGATTTTCAGATGCTTCCTCCAGCTAGTTTTATCACCCATATCCTCTTTACAGCCACAAAGCAGCACTATGGTTATTTTATGCAAGTAATAAAATTAGCCCGAGATGGAATTAGCAGACTCGGGGCTCTTTATAGGTCAAGCCGGTGGTTTATGAGCCTGTGACTCCCTCACACTATTGTCAAGAGGCTAGTTAGAGGGGTCTTTAAGCATGATTTAATATGTCCATGCCTCAGAAAATAGTTAAATAGCTAATTAAATGGAGGAGTTAATTTACATATTAATTGACCTTCCAGTAATATTTATATTGATACCTATATGAGGACCCCTTGTCTTCATTGCCTTTCATCATAGTTAGTCTGGGCAAATATGGTGTAACTTTTTTTGTTTAAACTCAAGTTGCTCTTTATCGGCGCTGGAGAGGCGCCTCCGGTCCGCACGCCAAAGCTCTCCGGCACAGCTGGCGGGGGCCTGTGTGGCCCCGCTGCCTTTTGTTGTCAGATAATGGGATAGTACCATAAACAGCCTCGTGAAGTGGTCCCGAGGGCCCTCCAGAAGAGAGGTGGAGGCAAGGATAGGACACCGACGGAGGGCGGGGACATGCTCAGAGGGTTTTCTGGAACACTGCCTGTGTCAAAGCTACTCTTAATTATAACACTGATCGCTAATCAGCCTCTATGTTGAACAGTCCCCTGAGGCATATCATTACCTCAGCTTGTCAAGAGCAGGCATAACATTTTAGCTGCACTTATTCGCCAAGGTTATATACCGCCCTCGGTGCTACAATTTCCCACTGCGTGCGTGTTGTTTGTTGGTTTGAAATACAAAATATCACCAAATTTTCTTGCGTTTTTCTCCTCAGAATAGGCGGATGGATTGGACGCAAAGTGAATGCTAATGTTTCACGCTAACAATGTCTTGACAGTCGTGATCGATTCGCGCATCTATGTTTGTTTCCAACTCCTTTCACTGCTTATAGTGTGTTTCTGGCAACTGTGTCTGGCAGTGTGTTCTGAGGGTGTATCATTTGTCACCACTTGTCCCTCTTTTGTGTCCTCTATTCTCTTCAAACAATACACTAGCAAAAGGATTAGCATGCTGGCCATATTGGACAATAGAGAGACTAAATGGATCTCTGAAGCTTGTGTAAACTGAAAACATAGAGGGAAATGGAGCTGAAAGAGCTTTAAAACTTAAGTAGCCTAATAACTTTTGTATGTTTATTTTGCACATAAAGGGACAGTACACCCCAAAATTAAAATTCTGTCATCGTTTCCCTCTTATGTCATTCAAAACAAGTATGGCTTTCTTTCTTTTTTCATGGCACACAAAAGAATATATTTGGGTTTTGTGTGCATATGATGGGGCCAATGTTATTTGGTTATACCAACATTTTTTTTAAATATCTTTTTTTGTATTCTGCAGGTTTAGAATTAAACAATGTTCAGTAAATGATTTAAGAATTTTCATTTTTGGGTGAACTATCACTTTAAAATCTGCACGTTTGCCCATGCATTTAATGCAATGTGATATATTTTAAAGACAGGAGGTTCAAGGAAAATGTAGGGTGAGAATCAATTGCAAAAAATGATGGTATTTTAGTGCCACGTTTATAATAATAACATTACAATTCAGTGTTTAATTAAGTACAAAAATAAAATAGTTGCATTAAGTGATTAAAGTTCAATAAAAAATGAAGTTGTTAAATTAGGAGATCACTGTAAATGCATAAAACTGTAAAAAAAATTTTACAGAGAAAATAAGCCACCAAGGTGTCAACTTTATTAATGGAAATGGATGTGCGGGATTTAGTTAAATCACACTTAGTATAAGCATATGATTTAACAACCCTTGGTCTTTTGGCATCAGCACAGAATTTTCATAAGTAGGCCTGTCTAGATACACCAGAGGGTTTTCTCTGGAGAAACTTTGTTAGTAGAAACACATATTAGGAAATAATTCTCAAAGTATTATAACTTTAAAATCTTTTTGTGTGGGTGTGTTTTCAAGGGGAATCATAGAATAGAGCCATCACCCAGGCCAGATTCAAACCTGCGTTCTCAGGAACACAACAGGTCTTTGTGTCACATACACACATACACTGCCATGGCTATGATAAGTAGCCCAATTTCTTGCCCAAGCAGATATGTATTAAGGATGATGTATGTTGCATCACGTTAATGACCCAAGTGTGGGAGACTGAACCGATGTTGCACACTCCTGCTGGTCACCACAAAGAGCAGACAAATCTGCTTCAAACAACCCAATCCACACCAGGGGCTGAGACACTGCACCCTGGGAACTTTCGAAACACCTGTGCAACCTCACATGAAAATATCTGCAAACCAAAATGACACAAATAAAACCAAATAAATATAATTTAGTTCTGTGGTGCGAAAACTGCCCGTCTGCACAATCGGCTACAGTCTTTTAATTACGTTTGGTGAGTCAAGTGGAAAGGGCTCTGATGGATGTACAGCCATTTGACAAGACAGCAATTGCTGCAGCAGGGCTTAGAAATAAATTCACCAGAGCTACTGGGCTTCAGTCCAGCCTTTAGCCCATGGCAGGTTTGTTATTGCTATAGTGCAGGCTCGGATGCTAACAGTAGTTATATGGAAGTCAGAGGTTCTGGCTGGGGCAGAGGGAGGGGTGCGTGGGGAGGGTTTGTTGAATGTATCAGCTGCACGGGAACAATAATCGCAGGCTTGGTCACCGGACCGAGCATCCAGGCTTTTTTTCACTAAATAACTCTATAAAATGGACACCTGCCACGTCGGCCACATGTATCATCGGGGGCCCCCCCGTGAACGCAGGCCCGCACAAACGGCCCCGAGTCACGGCTAGTTGCCCGCTGATATATCAGATGTGAGCCTCCGCGGTGCAAGGTTCAGCAACCCAGCCAAATGTTGAAGTTATTTGTTCTTGTCATTAAACTAAACTTTATTGTGACCCTCTCAGGCTGTTATTGCACTGGTAGCACTTCTTCTGGGCCGGACTATATCATTCCCACAATCTATGAATCTCCCAGGTTTTTCCACTGCACTTCAGTGGGCAATAATTCCTGGGCACCCTCGCGCACTGTAAGGGCAGGGGAGAGAAAAAGAGAGCGAGAGCCATTGGGACAGAACAGATATGACACGACTTGTTTTTTCAATTTGCTCCAGTCTTGATTTGCAATTTAATACAACTTTCAAAGCATGGGTTGTGTTCAGTCATGTATGTCCTCCGTCCTGTGAGCTCTGTCCTGAAACCTAGTGAGCTTTCTTGCTGCCTGCATAGGTAGCTGCTTTCTTACTAATTTCAAACCCTCTACATACAAGGAGAGTCCCACAAGGGAAACATGAGTTTGACAATAGAGCTTGTTGTAGCTTGTTGCTAAGCTAACTATGACAAGAAAAGAAGGTTTCAGAGCAACAACATACACAAGTGCACATGCACACTTTTGTGTTCCAAACTTAACTTCTGGTACACATCTGTAAAGAAATTAGTCCCTAAAGATTCTTTCTGAAAACATGCAAAAGAAATAAGGAAATTACATTCTAGCAAGTTAAAATTGTGTTTATTTTGGGTTACCAGTGGAAGAACCGTTAGCCTACTTGGCTAAACTTAAATGTTAAATTCCATTCAACAAATTGCTTATTTAAAAAAACTGTAAAATTCAACAAATTGTTTATTTAGCCACTAGCCAGACCGATGAACATACACAGACCGGAAGTTCCCTTCCTTGCCGATGAAACAGTCTATAAAAATTCACACAAAATGGAAGAATGGGATTAACCTAAGACCTGTCTGGGAAACCCCCATTAAAAATGTGTAAAGCAAGGCTTGATTATTACATCATGCCACTTTATTACCTTATGTGGTATAAAGCTACAATATGTAAGACATTCATTTGATTTAAATAAATATCAGACATTTTTACAAACGAGAAACTAAGCTGCTTTCAAAGGCCTTTTAAGGCATTTAGATGTGCTTGAACACAGCAATGCATGTAAAGTAATACCAGAATGCATTGCATTATGTTCCGAGAGAAAAACATCCATTCAATTGAAAGAATGTATTGCTTTTGCTTAAGTGGTTTTGCTTATTAGAATAATCCCACTGTTGGCTTAGCAACATGCTAACATTGAACTCGGTTGTAGGCAATGAGGCATCTCAGGCTTTGGAACAGAACTATAATGTTTCCTCTTAAAAAACGAGATCACCTACTGTATGCTAAAACGATTCATCCGCTTGGTCAGTTTCTCACCGACAGCATGGCCTTGGCACACAGCCCTTCTTTTTCCTTGTCACCTCTTTACCAATCAGGTAAAAATGGCAAGTTTTTGCTCTTTAAGATGGCGGGACATAACCTGTCCATGGAACATAAATGTGTCAGGCCTTTTTGTCTAAGATGAACAGAGCCCTGCATGCTTGCCTTCATAAAAAGGTCTTTAAACCCACATCTAGGTTCCCTTTCCAGGGAAGCATGAGATTAAAGAACAAGGGCTTGGTAAACGTAATGGATTGCCAGCGAAAGTTTAAATGCGCCATCGGTCTGCGGTAGGGGGTGGAAGAAGGCCATTATGCAAAAGATAGCTGCGCAAGTAATCTGCACCTTGTCTCTCAGGCAGGAAAGACAAAGAACATATGACCGTGCCGTCGTGATTGCATCTTAAGAAACCTTCGCACACCGGCGCCGTGATGGATTTTCATATTTTGACTGTTAATATGTTTGAATGAAAATTATTTATACATTTCCGCAAGGCTCGCCTGCTTTTGTGATTACTGTCTACACAGATGGAAGCAGAGGTATTGGGGAAATTTCCATGTCATAAAGTGATGTATTTGCAGATTAAGGCCTGATTGTGCACCGGGATGAGTCCTGCGTGGAATGGTTTGCCCGACTCGATGACAATTCTGATCCTTGACAAGACATCTTCGCGTCTTCTGTTATTGATGCACTCCACGCAAATGCGTCCGGTGAGAGTCTGCGCATGATCTGCGTGTGTGCCGTAATACATTTTGCTACAGACAGCAAAGAGAGATAATTTCATCCATGAGCTGATCGAATCACACACATGCGATGTACATGCATGATGATAAAATGGTCAGCTGGGGAAGATGAGGGAAGAATGAGCAACAGAGGAAAGGATGCAAAATATACAGTACACTCTCATGTATGCATTCTTTGTAATGGTTGTTTTTTGATGGAGCGCTCAAATGAGGTAATATTCCCATATCTAGCCTGTTTGAGATTATCAGCAGATAACCAGTAGTCATTTTTATGGGCAGCGGTTACAGTGACTTTATTAGTTTGTGATTTTATGTCTTGATGTATAGAGAGTAGACTGCATTATCAACAAAAGGTGCTACGAAAGGTTCTTCATGTGATGACATAGTAGAACTTGGTTCCCCAAAGAACCATTCAGTTAAAAGAACCATTTCCCTTATACATCTTCATAATCTATATGACATTTTTCCACTGTAAAAAAACTTTTGTCAAAAAGAAAGGCTCTTCCAAAAAGGGTTCTTCCTAAAGCACCTTAATTTTATATAAAACGCCTGGACTTATTTGAGTTTTACTATGTGCATCCTGGACTCACTACAAATAAATTAGATGTAAAAAATGTATACAGAGTTATATGCGGCAACAGAAAAATTAAGAGACCACAGTTTTGCCTTAAACATGCAATTCCAGTCCAGTGAGAAAAAATGCCAAGACATGAAAAAAATAATTATTCCATCATATATTCATTCATCCTAAAATACACATGGAAAATTAGTATTTTGTTGTTTAAACATGAATGTGAACCGGTTTTCTTTGCAGTATTCAAGATCTGCAAACATTGCATCTTTTTGTTATCTCTTTTTGTTTTAATTTTCTGCAAATAAACACAAATAAAAACAATATTTTCTTTTTAAATTTGGGAGAAATGTTGTCACTAGTTCACAGAATGAAACAAAAATGATTATTTTACTTAAACACGTACCTAGAAAAATTCTGAAAAAAATGTAAATAATTTTGGAGCGGTCTTCTGATTTTCCTGTGTATGGTGAATAAGTTGTCACATACACAATGGTACAGAGTACAAAGGCAATGTTTAATCTATCCTACCTTTATTTAGAGTATATGCATTATAAGATAAAAAAATTAGGCTGTTAATGTCCAAAAAATGCACTGAATGTGACAAAACAGCCTTAACTGTCCTTGCAAATGTGTAGAAAACATAATTGACACAGAAACAGAATAAACCTGTGATAAGAAACCTAAAGAGCCTCAAACAGATGTTTTTTAACATTGTTGGCCTTAGAATTTATAACATTCTGACATATTTTTGAGCTCATTTACAATGTAATGCCAACATCAAATTCATTCCAAAACTTGGAAAAGACCACATAGGCAGAGAAATCTCCAACCATCTACTTTAAACGGATAGTTCAGCCAAAAATGAAAATTCTGTCATTAATTACTCGACGTCAAGTTGTTCCAAACCTGTATAAATGTGTTTGTTCTGTTAAACACAAAGAAATATATTTAGAAAAATGTTAGCAACTGAGATTTCTGATGCACCATTGACTAGAAGAGAAAAGTTAAATGGTAGTCAAATGTGCACCAAAACTGTTTGCTTTTCTAAATTATTCAAAGCATCTCATTTTGTTTTCAACAGAACAAAAAATATATAATATTTTTTTCTACTATGGTAGTCAATGGTGCCCCCGAAATCTCAGTTGCTTTCAAGTATCTTTCTTTGTGTTCAACCAAACAAAGATATTATAGGTTTGGAATAACTTGAGGGTGAATAATGACAGAATTTTCATTTTTGGGTGAGCAATCCCTTTAAACATCCACTCAAAGTTACATCTGGTCCCCAGACCCCCAACCCTTCTTCCACAGCATCCCAACATCAGACAAGCCCTCAGGCTGCACCCCTCTATCCGCCTCCCTTGACAGTTATAACCGCACTGAACCTTGTCTCTGGGCTCCGGTTTAGAGCTGATTTGAATATGGGCTTGTTTTATGGAGGCAGGTAATTGGAAGAGGGTGATTTACTACAGTGTATACAGGGCCTGCATCCAACAAAATATCTGGAAGCGGGGAATAATCACTTCCCCAGCCGCCGTGACATTTATCTGGACACAGGTATATTTTAAACACCCCGCGTTGACAGTGTTGACTATTAGCCGAGAAATAAATTATTCACCACTTACAAGGGGAGAAAAAATGAGAAAATTCTCCTTTCTACAGCCATAACAGGACAAAGCAGCACGCCTGTGGAAAAAAAGAAGAGCGAGGAAGGCAGTCATTTTTCGTTCAATTACAGAAGGCAAATATTTATTATTTATAAGTACTTGCCTTGTATGGGCTTAAATGTTATTTATGAACCTGTTGCATAGTGATTTCCAATGTAACTCATTATTTTTCGCCAGAGGGTGTTGTAAAGGAGCAAGGATATATTTAATGACACTCTGCTAGTCGGCGCAATTACACTGTAATCATTATGTAAAATGTGCTATTAATTAAACCAATTTTCTGCTGGGAACACTCTTTTCTCCAGGGCTTCATCTTCATCGTTCAGCATCGTCTCCTCTGTTTTTCTCCCCTCCTCTATAATGTTGTGACTTGGGCACATACATATTTATAAAAGAAATTTCCATTAGTACTCTCCGTTAATAGGACCGCATTAATATGGAGATGTACCAGAGATGTAACTTTTTTTAAGCAGGGGGGTGCTACTGTAGTAAACAGGTCTCTAACTAAATCTCCATTAACTTAATTTAAAATGTCAAATCAATATTTAGCTTTTACAGTACATTACAACATGCATCTAATGATGATGTAATGGTTTGCATACATTATAAATAAAAAGTTTATGCTTAGTTATGACAAAATAGTACTGAGTAGAAACTTATTGACACATTGTTTACCATCTGAAATGCACCAATGAAAGGTCACAGGTTACAGGTTATCCAATTTGAGACACACAGCACATGACAGGCATTGAAAATTATTATTATTTATATGTTTTGCTTTAAAGAGATAGTTCACCCAAACAAAAAAAAACTGGCATAATTTTTTCACCATGTCATTTGACTCTTGAACACAAAAGAAGATATTTTAAGAAATGTCTTAGTGTTTTTGTGTCCATATAATGGGGGCTAATGTTGTTTGGTCACCATTGTTCTGCAAAATATTTTCTTTTGTGTTCTGCAGAAGAAAGTCATACTGGTTTGGAATGAAAGTAGTGTGAGTAAATGATGAAAAAAGTAAAATTTTTGGTGAACTATCCTTTTGAAAAGAGAAAAAAAAACGTGCAGTACACTGCATCAGCACACTGCATCATAAGCTTTTACAAATAGTAGAAATTCGTAAAAATGTCCAGATTGTAACCTGCACTATTTAGGCATTTTTAGATGAATCATCAGAACACGTACACTGTCTGTAAACACCCGTTTTCAATTATGGTTAGCAGCTCAGTGCAATACACAATCAAGGGGCCCAGAATTCATAGCTACGACCCTGCGCTAAGATACGTGACCCTTTCGCTTTTTGCGGCTCCACATGATGTAAATGTTGTTGTTCAAGCATCTGCTGTTCGGACACAATTGAGGCGGAGTTCAGAGATCACATCAGTTTCATTGTAGGGTGGAACCACAGGCTAATGTTTATTCAATTAGTTACCCATTGATTTTCTTTCTACAAAGAAAAAGGAAGCACAAACAAACAAACAAAAAATGTTGTTCTGTTATTGTGAACTTGCTACTCTAGCTAAAGCATTGGTCAAAAAAACACGAAAATAGACAAGAATTAATAAACTCTGCTTAAATGAATGTCTTTTAAAGAATCAGGATTAGCAGATACAGCATACTTTGGTTTAAAGCTATACAAATTGTTTTTTAAAGGAATTATAAAAGAATTTCATTTTAAGACTACAAGAATTGGTTTAATAAAGAATTGTATACAAGATTTTTTTCCCTTATGCATTAGTGCGCAGACGTGATGTTTACAAAAATTACATCTTCCCCTTTAAAAATATATTATTAAAAAAATTGTTTTGTATGTATGTTTGTGTAGTTGTGCTTGGACTGCTGCAAACAAAGGATCACCCAAAAAATATATATATTAAAAACTGATAAAGTTGTAGTCATGATTTATTTCTTATGAACTTTTATATGGATTTAAATGCATTTTTATATATTAGAATAAAACCCATATTCTAATACTGTAGTTTGGTGCCAAATAATTTTATAATTATGCTTCAATTTTGGACCACAATTTTGCTAGTTTCGTTTAACCTGAGGGGGCATTAAAAGTAAATATTGTTCAAATATGCCTTCCAGACATCAATTTGGCCACTGCTCCCACCCACTTACTCTTGTTTTTCATTCAACACAATGGTAGGCTTTTGATTACAATCAGGTAAACAGACAACATTGTGCTCTTCATCGCAATCATCAATTACAATATTTATCCTCCGCAGTCTGTTACAGCCCAACATTTAAATGAACTGATCCCATTACAATCCATTTCCCGCCCGCCTGGTGTCACATTGGACTACATGATTAATACACTTACATCAAGACTATATTATGACTTCCTCCAACACGACAGGATGAGAGAGAGGCAGAAATGCACATGGGAGAGAAAAAGTGAGAGAGGTAGCCAGGGGAGGACACAATTGCATCAAGAGCATTATGTACATTATCATCATCGCCTCGTTACAGATGAGCAAATTGTTAGAACATACTCCTTATCTGTTTGTATAAGCAGAATGCATGTTTGTGATGGATGACCCTGTTTACAGATGAGCTGGGATAATGTTAGGGTGAGATACAACACCGATTGTGCCAGTAATGAGCCCTTGGCTGGTCAGGTGCACAATGAGGGCCAGACAGATTACACCGCCCGACCGGCAGATAAGGCAATCTTCCAAACGGCTCGAGATTGATAGAGTCACTGTCCTACACTCACAGATTGGAGAGAAGTGACTCCGGTTTACGTTCCTTGGCAAAATACGGAATTAGAGTTTTTTGAAACAATATGCCTTAAAAGGTATATTTATGGTTTACAATAGGATTTTTGTACTATTTGTATTATCTACATGAAACATACAAATGAAGAAAAAAAAAGATTTATTACATACTATACATAAATAATATACTGACTTAAATGTATAAATGATTATTTTAAGTTTACCAAAATCAGTTGGGGAAAGCAAGAACATTACTTTGAACATGAATTTTGCGTATACATGCTCAGTAATAAAAACTGGGTTAAAAAAAATCTTATGTATGAAATACTATTTATTCATTGTCTCCTTTAACACACTGACCCAAGTTCAAGTCCCGGCTTGTCATCCTACTATTTTTTTCTCTTTCAGCCGATAGGATTTCATCTGTTCACTGTGTAAAAAATATGTAAAGGCCAAAAAACTAAAAAAAGTTATCTATTTGTTGAATGTTTGATCAACTGTAGCACATTCATTTTCAAGAATATGAGGTGAAACCAACACAATCTCGCAGTAAATCTTAACTATTACAAGATGGCTAATTCATTTAAATTCGTACAATCTTATTCATATGTTTTAGTACGATTAGATTTGATTTAGCGCCAGTGATGTAAGGTTTAGGGGATGGCCTTCAGTGTTGCTCTTTTCTAATAATCACACTTTTTTGTATGATTCACAATGTGCAAATTCATACGAATTAGCTACCTTGTAAAATAGTTCTGAAATCCTGTGAGTTTAGGCTGGTGAAACTCAAGGAATTTTAAAAACATTCCAAAAATGAGAAACTGATGCACTCGCTCTAGCCTGAAGTTATAAATGACTTTATTTATATAATGACTTTATAAAAAATAAAATTGTATTTATTTTTATTTATAATTTTTTTGTTTATTGTAGAGGCTTTGTGCAAACTCAATTAAAGGGATACTCCACCCAAAATTACTACCCCAAGATGTTCCAAACCTGTATAAATGTCTTTGTTCTGTTGAACACAAAGAAAGATATTTAGAAGAAAGTTAGCAACTTAGATTTCTGAGGTAGTCAAAAAATGGTACTCAAAGGTGCGCCAGAACTATTTGTTTTCTTAAATTCTTCAAAATATCTTATTTTGAGTTATTATACACTTTTCTATTATGGTAGTCAATGGTGCCCCAGAAATCTCAGTTGCTAACATTTTTTCAAATCTTTATCTATGTGTACAACCAAACAAAGAAATGTATACAGGTTTAAAACAAATTGAGGATGAGTAATTTTTAGGTAGACTATCCCTTTAAACAGGTATTTGTTAACTTCAACAAACTAATATCATCAGGTTGGTGTCACATAACTTCTTATCTCTCTTTGCCTGAAGACCTGAAAATAAATGAAGGTAGCCGACACTTCTCGGACACACTTAATGTGATCAATATCAAAAGCACCTGTCTGGGGTCAATCTCAAGAAATAAATCAATAGTCCCGGAGAAAAATGGCGTAACAGGGAAGGTTAAGTGTGTGGAATAAAACGCGTTCCCTGGAGCATGCAAAACAAGTCATGGAATAGAGAGCAGGAGGTTCTCTGCATAAGTCAATGATGCCCTCATCATCTTTCTCCTCGTGTCACAGGAAATAGACTGATGGATCACTTCCTGGTGTCACTGCTTGGGACTGGTGACAATCAGCGAAATGATTGTGTCTGCCTGCACACATAAGCTCATAACTGATAGTCTAAACCCCAAAGACTCTACTCACCATGTGCAGTGATGGAGCATAGGATTAAAATCACTCCCGATGAGGAGGAGCCAGCACCATTTATTATGTACTTCCCCCGGCGCTCTGCCACGCTCCTCTCCTCCCTAACACCCCCGCCCCACCCCCCAAACCCGCGGCTGGAATTTTCACCACAAGAACACATTATGGTAATCAGACAGTATGTGTGTATAGGAATCAATCAACAGGAAAGCCATGGCAAAGAGTTATGACAGTACAAAGTCTGTTTGTAACTTTTGATTAATGGAATATTTACCATGGAGCCGGTCGAGAACGAGGCAAGAGGTGGACTTGGGGGTTAACCCTAAAAATTTCCATTTAAATGCAGGAATGGGCCATGCAGCCCGGCTCGCGAGATGCTTCGTCGTGGCCGAACCAATTTGTTAACGTTGGGTTGAATGAATAACCTGATTTCTCCCATCTTCATCATCATCAACATCACGCATCCAATTGCCTCATAGCCACTCGGCTGATTCATGCAGTTGTTTTCCCTTTTGTTACATCACGGCTTACAAATACATACGTCCCTGTAAGGTATTTTCAGCGGGCGAATGAAAAGCAATCAGTCTCGGAATGCGAAAAGCGCAGGGCTTTATGAAACTCCTATTATAGTATGTGAACCATATAGTGCTCCAACCCAAATGTAAACCATCATTTCTCGAAAACGAAAAGGAAACTGCTAATCAATAAAGAAACATGTTAAGAAAGCTGCCGTATGTAACTGTAAACTGTAAAATAATTCAGCCACTCAACACTTTATCGTCGCCTAATGTTCAATTTCACTCCAACGCTTTATTTTGAGCATATCCGTTAGACAGATATCAGATTTGCGAATCCAAGGTGCAAATTGTTTGCGGAATCTCCATTCTGGCCTTTCTAATGTTGTCATTAGCAATCAGCTCACTAGGAAAACAGGGGCGGGAGAGGGGAGGAAAATCATTTGAACTCATGATCCACGATAGATTGGCCCACGAGCCGGGGTCGCCACTGGGCCAGGATGACAGTTCAGGTCAATACTAAGGGGCAAAAAGGTGGCCACGGCAGGGCCCCGGGGGCCTCGTTCACAGCCCGAACTTAGGATGCCGAGGCTTAATGGTGGTTGACAAGACATTGGCAGTCTTTTTCTACAGAAGGAGTTGCACAGGGAAGAGGATTATCACAGAGCGACGGTGTTGTTGCTGCATGCTGACAGCAGCGACCTGTGGCCCCCGGTCCAACCCCTTCACCTGCAACTGTCGGGACCGTGACAAGATGCTGAGGTATGGAAGCCCGCAACGGCCCGTCAAGTTTCCTCCATTCTCTCGGATTCGCGTCCCGTGCTGCCAGTCTAATCCTATAGCAGGGCCCAAGGGGCATGGCACCTTGGTCACTGATGCTTGGAGTATTGAGTTATTGATATACTCCATAAAGAGCTTCATTGATCCCAGCACAGTCATGATGACACAGTACATGCATACTGAAGAACAGCCAGAAGTATTCAGATCTGCGACAAAAGAGGCAACTCACATTTATTCTCTGTCGGGAAGAGAAAAGGGTTGCGGCATGCAATTGTAGGATCAAAACAAAAGAAATGGAGTTGTATGTGGAAGTCATTAAGATATCTCAGTTTGACACATCCAATCCAGACAAAGGCTTTACTGGGAGGCAAAAAAGTAATGACTTCCTGCGTGTCCCACCTCAACCAGCCCGGCGCTTATGAAATATCACTACCCCGCTTGCTTTGCTACAACGGCTTAGGAGGTATTTGAAAAGTTTGGCAACTTGTCAAATGGATGGATCAGACAGATGGTGGCGGGGTCATTTCTTTCATGCTCGCAGGGTTCACCGCAGCCTCTCGTAATATCCCTGTCGGCTGATTGAGGACTTACTTCGGCCGACCGCCTCTAAAGCCCAGCGTGTTCCACAGACTGCCTGACACACGTTCGCAGCGTATATGTTATTCCATATTCTGTGTGCCGCTCCTGGGGCAAGGGGGGTCTCTGCAGGCTGGGATCCTTGCATGCGGCTAACCCCGACTCCATCACTATCAATTGTCTTTGAACGGCTCCGATCATCACCTCAATTATCCACTGTCCAGCCCACCTGATAGGTTTTTTGCCAACTATAACTTCTCTGTCGATGAACGTGGAATAATGACAGGTGAGGGAGGGGGTGTGGGGTACAAAAGGCAGGAGGGGAGATCTAACACGCGCACACACGTACATACACAACAAAAGACTATTCTACTACCTGTGGAAAAACCATTTACAGACCACCGATGTGGTTGCAGCTTTAGGGTGTATTTGACAATGGGATTGATAGGTGTTCTGGCCCTAGAGCCAAAGAGAGAGAGCAACTCATTTACACTGTAAATACAAACATTCATATGTATAGAGGTGCGCAATGGGACGGAGATATGACCCAGTCTGGATTCTTCACATTGGATTCTTCGCATTACTTCACATCTCTTACTGACTATATCGAAAGAATTCAAATTTCCTGAATACATTGAGTGAATGTTTGTTTACAGT
Source organism: Triplophysa rosa (assembly GCF_024868665.1). NCBI lineage: Eukaryota > Metazoa > Chordata > Actinopteri > Cypriniformes > Nemacheilidae > Triplophysa > Triplophysa rosa. The sequence continues at coordinate 9,260,009 of NC_079896.1, read as the reverse complement.
ATGGCAAATAATTAATGACACACAATTATGTTTGAAACAACAAAAACTGACTATGATCACTGTGTGACACATTTGTGACATAAATCATAATTATATCTGACATCTAAGATGAAAACTTAATGCCGAGAGCTCATACAATATATGTGCACTTTCAGCTGTTAAAATAACAGTGTATCATTCAAAATATAAAGCAATCTCCAGTTGTTTCATTTATAACATGAATTGTAATAATTTTTAGACACTTTATAAATTAAACACACACATAAATGTATGGTTTTTAACAGTACGTTCTTATCTTATAAAATAAATCCCATGCATTCCTCTTTGGCTTGTCCATTTATAAACATTTTGTTTTGGTGAAGGGTCATCTCTGTATTCCTCCGTCTCTGCAGGCGATAATAAACGAGTGTAATTACGGTGGCTGATTGGTTGGAAGGTCATTGCTAATCCTGTAATTTTTCATCTATGTTTAGATTTGCTTGTGATAAATCTTCCCAGACTTTGGAGTATTCCTCCTCAGATTACTCCATGCATAGAAATGCTACAGCAAATAAAGCTGTTTGCTTCCAACTGTTTTTCTCCACAGAAGATGTATTAGTAAATGAAGAAATGGGATGCGTCACATCACAAAAGTGTTTCTCATTGTTAAAATTAAGACGTTCTTGTTCAAACAATAATGGATTGATTGTTTAAACTTTGATATGAGATAGGCTACTATTCAAATGATATACTGCGTATCGTTCATGATTAACATGTGTTTAATATATTTCACGGCAATACATCAGGTTTAGGGCTTTATAATCCATTCATATTGCTTTAAATATAATAGTCTGTCAACAAAGTAGTCCACACACTGAAAACGTGCAAAAAGACCAAAACAGGTCTATCAAAAGTATTGCTTTTATTTTACATATAGAAGGTGTGATAAAAGTGCAAAAAGTGTCTTAAAACAGAAGCAAGAGAAGACGTTTCAGCCCATGCTTTTTTCAATGCAATATAACAGTCTGTAAAACAGTTCGACAAAAGGTTATCTTATAGAAACCTAAGTAGGCTACTTTTTTCCTGTAACGCTTATGTGAAATCCAAAATATTATTATATCAAACGATTAATCACATACAGAATAAAAGTTTGTGTTTACATAATACTGTATATGTCTATGTACTGTGCATATTCATTTAGTTTTTATAAAAGCATACACATACATGCATATATTTAAGAAAATATAAAAAATCTAAATATATTAAAAAAAAAACATTCTATATAATTTAAATTATTGGTAAATATAAACAAATACATGCTAATATTTCCTAAATATGCATGTATGTAAATGTGTTTATGAATACAAAAATAATATGCACAGTACACAGACATATATTATGTAAACGCAAACTTATATTCTGGATGCGATTAATCACGATTAATTGTTTGACACCCCCATTTATTACAAAATCTCTATTCACTTTATAACCTTTTTTGTAACTTCTCTTAAATTTTAAGTCGAATTCGCATGCATAATGTATTATACCTGGTATGGCTTCCCATTTACAGACATTTATTAATTTAGATACTATTGCTAATGTAAATTGATATACATACTAAATAAAAGCTACGAATATAACAATCTGGTCAAAATCCAACAAACAAATATGAATACTATCGATAACTCAAATCTTACATACAATTTTATATATGTACATACACAATGGAGTTATGACTATAACAGTCCGGTTTAAACCCAAAGACTATTCATAGATAGTGTTGATATTCTCTTGAACTTGCTAATCATTTGAAAGACCTGTAACAATACCATGTGTTTAACTCTATAATATAATGTATAATGCCTATATATGTATGTACAGTATATACATATGTGTGTGTTTGTATATGCATATGTAATTAATTTTAGTTACTTTTCTCTATTGTATACTATTTATTAGGGCAATATCTATATTAATTAAAATGTTTTTCCCTGTAAAACGTGCTACAAAAACTTAACTTGAATACAATAGCTATAATAACAGATGACCACGCCCATGAAAAGTCATTTTTTGTGAAATGCTGTTTTCTACAGAAATCCACCCTACATAATGTAAAGCACATTCTGTGAAAATATAACCCTGATATTTTTAATACTTACTCAGTGAAGCCATGTCAATTATTAAAGGGGTCCTATTTTACCCATTTTCAAAGTTTTTATTATGTATATGATGTGCTAAACAATAGGTGTTCATGTTTTAATTTTCAAAAAATGCTTTATATATTACACATTTCACCTGTGTTTTTCACAGTCATCTCAATTCTCAGAAAACAGGCTGTTAAGTTCCTGGTTCTATGAAATCCCTCCTTCCGAAGCGCTATGATTGGTCGAGCTGAGCCAGTCTTTTGTGATTGGTCTACAGTGTGTATTGAGATGTCCCGCCCATTACTCTATCCATTTTCCAGGGGGCAGGGTCAATGTAAATTTTGGGATTCGTGATGTTACTAACCCAGGAAAAAGTGTGTTGTAGTCCCAAGGAGCCGCTCATTGTAGTTTTTAAAAAGTGATTTCTGTTAAAGAAAATATCTTCCTTTTCTGTGAACTTTGAGCACAACATCTTGGCATATGTTGTTTATGCTCAAACAGCTATGCTACTCACTAACTAAATTTAAAGTGAAATTCCATTAGACCTCCCCTTTAAAATCAATGTTTAAGAAGCCAACTACTGGTTTATTCATATGTTAAGCACTTGTTTATCTAATAACATTGCATCATGGACACTCAAATGTGCTTAAAGCAGAAAACCAAACATTTTGCCTCGTCAGTTATAAAGTAAATGCATTCTCTCCGAAACAATGTTCTCGATATTACAGCTAAAAGACCCGCTAACTTTCACAGTACAAGCAACCCCTGATCATTCACAGCAACTTGTTTTATCAGACTGATCTTTTAACATGTTTTATGGTACTGATAAAGGGATGCAAATTCCGAGGTGTCAAATCAATCAGTCTAACTCTCAACAGAACCTTAAATACAGCAATAAAACAGGCCGAGAATGTAATTCACCTCGGCGAAACACTCAACATGTCCCTCGTGATTTAAACCACCTTTGGCATGGGCGCCTATCACAGTTGCAACACATTTTCTCAACCAATTGTGCATTACAGTCTCCTAATGGTCAAGTCAGACAGAGTAACTTATAGCAGCTCATTAAAAGGCTCCTCTCACTCTCCACCTATCTCTCCCCTTCCAAACTCTACCGCTCTTCCTCATTCTCTCCATTTCCCTGCCCTCAGTGGACACAGTGTCTCCTGTCTATTTGCAGTGATTTCCGCAGGTTGAATTAATGTGCTGTCAGGCCCGTTTCTGAAGCGGCAAGCTGGCAGCTTTCCTGATACTTGGCTGATCAGCTGCTCGCCTGCGGCAGAGGTGTTTGGCACGCTAGCCAGTGAGCTGGTCAGTGGATAGAGGAAGAAGAGATGGGAGGCAAGACGTGGGGGGTTCCCACCAATCCATTTGTCTAATGGTTAGCTGACAGGCTGAGAAAAGTCATGATGGACGATGCCCTTTCAAAGTCAGACAACATTTTCTCTCTATCCCAGAGCTGTGGCCAGGTTGTGTACAGGTATGCGGCGGCCTGGTCATCTCATATCTCTGTAAATTGCAGGCTTTTGGTTTTTCAGTGATATATTTACATTTATGCATTTGGTGAATGCAGCTGTGCATTAAGCACGGAAGATATTTTTCAGCCCATACGTGTTCTGTGAATCAAACCCATGACCTTGACATTGTTATCATATACTGCATGAATCTAGTTGGATTAAAATGGAAAAGCAAGGTTAAAATAAATTCTTATAAATGTTTTCATAACTTTTTCGCTCCGTTAATATACTCTAGCGCCAATGGAGTTTTGGGAGTGCGGTAGGGTTATGTATACATATATTTTAATGTAAAATTGTATAAACATAATGTTCAAAAATACATTTTTATAAAAACATTTACCATTATTCACAGGCTTTAGTGATGATATAATGTAGAATATTTTTTAAGAAAAAAACAAAAATACTCGACTATGGTCTGTTCTTGCTAATAATTACCAAAGGCTCATGTTTTCGCTCTAAAACCAATATCAAAGTCTCTATTTGGCCACATAAAATGATTATAAATCATTTACCCAAAATGGAGACTAAAAAGGCTTTAATCTCATTCGTTTAGTAATGTCTAATCAATGGCCAAGCAACATTGAAGGGTCTAGTTCAGACATCGATCACCAGCTCTCAATTCAACCTCAACAATAAGCTTTGTGGGAGGGAGAGATTGACCGAAACTTTGCATTAATAGGCTTTGGGTTCTTTAATCTAGACTTCCTCTTGTGATAATGCTTTTTGGACTCGGGGACAATCTGAGTCTTGTCTTATTACCCGGGTTGCCTGGTGAGATCGGCCCCTATTCCCCAGCGCCACGTCCCAAACCTTAATCCAATTTGTTCAGCCCCTTGTCTTTACAGGCAGCTAAATTAAAAGCCCTGTGCTGCAAAAACACCTTACATTTCCAAGATATTGGCTCTGTGTGCTAGACTAGAAACTTCATTTATTCTGGCTAACTTCTCAATTATCTTCCCAGTAGTGGAGATGTGTAAAAAGCGCAAAAATCAATACGATTCCATTCCCTTCGTATTGGAAACGGAAAAATTAATGAGATAGGACACTCTCTTAATCAGAAATAAATGTTTTAATTCAGATAATGACATAGTTTTCCCTTGCAGAGGGATGACAAATGCCGGGCCAGCAGCCTGCTCGCAGGCCGTTTCAATTTTATTGTAAATATAAAAGGTATTGATCGGAGAGATGTACAAACCCTATTGCTTACAAAAGCCATTTGGGGGGCCTGGGAAAACTATTAAGCGTGGGGTCAAAAATCAATAAACAACACTAAAACGTGGCCGCGCTTGCCCCGGTTGGCACCTTGGAAAGCAAAATGGCAGGCGTAGTGACAGAAATGTCTGTGGCGGGTAACGGGCAGGGATGATGGGGTCAGGTGTATAATCGTGCCGGGGGCTTTGACAGCTGCCTCACAGAGGGGCCTGACAGTCTGCCCTCTTCAACACACACCAGCTCATCAGCTTGTCGCTACACCAGGTCACTGAAGAGCCAGCCTGACACATCTAATGGAACATCTAATGACTGTCTGTCATGCACTTATCCTTATGAATATTCGCTGCTGTGGGAATTTTACATCAACTATAACTGATATTTTGTTTCAACTTAAAGAAATATACAAATTGATCCATCCAAATGTTCATTTATTTATCATTTCTAGATGTATTGCGGCCATTCCAGTCCAGTGTCTAGAATCAAACTTCAGGAGTGACAATGTCATTCAACAGCAACGTGGAAGACAGACAGCATAAAACACATGAAAACTGTGATAAAATCGAGGTTATCATACATTTTTTTTAACTTTTCCTAAATGCATGTACAAAACTGTTGTATTGCTTACAAGAACTTGTTTCAATTGCAATATTTGAGATCTAAAAAATAAACAGAGCATCTTTTCTGTTATTTTGACCTGTTTCTCCAGTTTTTTTCATTTTCTGCAAACAAATGCAAATAGAAACAATATTTTTATTTTGTGTTTGCATTTCAATAAAATGAATAAAAAAAGTACTAGATAGATGGACAGACAAATAGATTTCAGCTTCAGACACACGATTCATGAGGACTGCACTATATTTGTGATTTTGATGATCAGTACGTGAAAAAGGTCAATATGCCCTCGGGCACAGGGCAATGAGAGGTATAGAGTAGTAATGTGCGTGCAGTAATTAGGGTAGGTAAGGGAGAATGACCCGGGCAGATAACTTAACCTCAGATCTATGCACTCCATTGGACAAGCCCTGGGTCAGACCCTCGGCTGCACTTTGTCCGAGCTTCCGATTGACTGATCCTTGAGTGGAGCGCTTGCTCGCAACAGGTGCAGTCAGGTGGCCAATCCCTGCCTGAATTAAAGCTCAAAGCCATCTTAACAAACATTGCAAATTGATAAATCATTGGAAGCCGCAGAGGGACTTCATCTGTTCGAGATCCGAAGGGCTTAAGGAGGATCAGCCAGTGAGTATTGCTATCTTCAGCGACATCCGCTCGGTAGATAAATAAATAAATGATGCCTCGTGTATCCGTATACAAACGAGAATCTTCTCCGAATGGAGGCTGAGTTGTGGGGGGTTCTGTTGTGGATGAGAATAGTACTTTTTCTGCCCCTCTTAAA